>NW_027411720.1:0-220913 GCF_047663935.1 Musca autumnalis
CTCCTGGTCATGCCATGAATTCCTTTGTGGAGGTCTCTGGTATCCAAGTATGGATTTTGCGGCTGTTTGCATGGAGTGGGCAATGTTTTGCCATTGTTCTGATATGTTATCGGGACGAGGATTGCTTTAATTAAGCAGTTGGGCCAGTTGAGTGGAATATGCTATGGCTATCTAATGTGATTGCAGCTTACCGATGTCCAACTTTCGTTTTGTGTCTGATCGCACATGTATCAAACAACATTTAATCTGGTAAGTACCTTGGCTGCAATAAGGAAGTGGTCCGAGTCTATGTTTGCAAATCGGAACTATCGTACATCGAACACGCTTGATGCATGTCTTCCATCTATCACAACTTGATCAATTTGATTACTTGTTCTTTGATCTGGAGACAGCCAGGTGCCCTTATGAATATCGAGATGCTTAAATCTGGTACTGCTATCTACCATGTTTCTTGCAGCTGCAAAGTCTATCAGCCTCATACCATTGTCAGATGTTTCACTGTGGAGATTGAAATTCCCGGCTGTTGGGCCATAGATATTCTCCTTTCCAATTTTGGCATTAAAATCGCCTAGTATAATTTTAATGTCATGGGCAGGGAAACGTTCATAAGTTTCTTCTAAGCGCTCGTAAAATATATCTTTGGTCTGTTCGTCCTTGTCTTCAGTGGGAGCATGAGCGCAAATAAAGATGATGTTGGAGAATTTTGCTTTACATCGAATTGCAGCGAGTCTTTCATTCACTGGGGTGAAGCTGGAGACCAGATGTGTTAGCCTCCGACCAACTACAAATCCGCAACCAAACTCATGCTTTACGTCATGGCAGCTATAATACAGTGCGTCACCTTTAGGTGTTGTTGTGACGCCTTTCCCGTTCCATCGTATTTCCTGTATGGCAGTAATGTCGGCCTTGTACTTTTCAAGTACATCTGCCAATGCGTAAACTGCACCTTCCCTATAAAGAGTGCGAACATTCCAGATGCAGATTAGCAGATCTTGGTCCTTAAAACGTTTGCGGGGGTCGTCCACTTTTGAGGGATTTGTTTTTCTTTTCTTTCGTTTTTTCATAGTAGGCTGTTTTATTCTAGGGGACGGTTACTAACCCGACGCCCAAACGCAAGTTTTTAAGGTTTTTATGGTTGAACACGCGGCACACGGGCGTTAAAGGCAGTTCCCCAGGTGACACTACGGGGGGGTCAGTGTCCACTTGAGATGAAAGCGGCACCAAGATAAATCCTGGGCTTTGCCATGTTAAAACCGGTCAGGGCCTTTCCTTGTTATCTTCCATCCCCTACGTCACCCACTGACGAATAATATTGTGGGATATTTTGATTTGATATGATCACATTTTAAAGGCTTTTTGAATGATATTCGAAAAACAGACCTAAAGGACCTCTTTGATCAACCCCAAGAGGGTTACATTTCACACATCCTCCTCAGAAAAATTGCCAAATACACTATATATACCTAAAATGCAAGGATTCCAAGATGTCTTAACTCGAATATTTCAAAAAAAAAAAAAACTAGAGATGGGCGGAACTTGCCCCGCCTTCATTGGTTGCTTCCCGATGTAAACTTTAAAAACGCCGATACATGTGTCCCATATTTTAGCTCTACTTTCATAATCTACTCGGGTTTTCCCATAGTTTTGGAAAAATTGAATTTTGTTGCTCAGTGCTACAAAGCAATAACTCTCTTTTGAGTCCCTATGAAATAATAAACAATAATGAAATAAAAAATGCATTAAATCCGTAATTCCCTATCGAAATCTGCAAAACCATCGTCAATCTGATTATTGCGGGTAAGAGAATATTTTTAGTTTACCATTTGACCATAAAATTAATTTATTCCACACAAAAACTTCACTCGTCCATAACTAAAAAGCTGATGTTTGCTCTACCAACTCCTACACATTCTAATATGGCTACACACTTTGACCGTGTCGCAGCTATGGTTTACGGTAATTATATGTATTATATCCAGCATAAGTACGTAGAATAAGCGACTAAATTACATTTCCTTTACATCAATTATGGCACTTCAAACGAACGGCAACTATTTTGGCACGTAATAAGGGAACATAGCAGGGATTAGGAGAGACAAACCGGGAGGAAGAGATAAAATTCACTTACTGCACAAATTACATGGAAATGGAAACACCAACACAACACTCTACTATAGCCATGTAAATGTGTGCCGCAGCATTCTTTCCTCCCATAAATTGCATGTGCATGCTTCTGGACGTAACGTACATCTATGGTTTTACTGTGATTACGCGGCTGCTGTGTATTATTGAAAACGCGGTAACAAATGAACCGTTAAGAAGCCACTAACAAACCGGATCTTCCCCTTCAATTGACATTAACATGTAATGATAATTGATATTTGGGCACAGGTTCAAATACTTGTGACACCAGCTTCTAATTAAATTAGTGTTCAAGCTGTCAGTTGTCATCACCGATGTGTGTTAACCTCACAACCTCAGAAGACAAGCAAATTCCGAAGATGACACACGTCTCTCTTAATCGCATATGCTTATTGAAGAAACTGTATCTTTCTTACACATCCAGTTATAATGCATACTCAGCTCTTTAACTTGATAATGGGTATATGAGTTATCTCCTTGCATGTGTGTGAATGTAAACTATGTACGAGCTACATAATTAAAGTCTAGCATCGATAAATTTGACAAGTTGTCTACAAGGTTGAGGTTGCATTTTATACGTTTCTCAACAAGGAATTCATAATTTTCCGTCGGTCTTCCCGAATTTGACAGTCACCGAAGTTGCAGCAAACAGGTGGTATCATCAACTCTTCTTAAAACTAAAAGCTTCAAGAGCCTGTGAGAATGAAAATAAATTATAACTTTCTCTTTGAATTACGGGATGGATGGTGGTAGGCAATGGTACTCTATTTCACACAAGTACAATGAAAAGAACCAACCCCCAGCCATCCAGCCTTACTGGCAGCCGAAAGTCTATGGACATCTTTGTAGTGTGTATCCACCCATGAATGGACGAAAAAGGACAAAATGAAGAATGTTATTACCGACAAGCACGCCAAGTGGACGACTAATGGCAACCTTCAGTAAAACCATGTCAACTAACACGCACACTCGTCCACACCTAGGAAACGATTACGAACACAAAAGGATGCACTAAAGAGTAGTCTGAAATTTCAGACAGTGTAGAAATATTGAAAAATTGTCTGTCTTATATAGTCTTAATAAGTTACAAAGTATCAGCATCAACTTCTTCCTCTCCCTCTCCGCCTCACGCACCCCTTCCCCCTCCTCCTGCTTTTTGGCCATAATTTATAACTCGTATTTAAAATTAAATGAGTTGACCTCAAACAAAAAACAGCAACAATTTAATATAATGAAATGGTAGAAGGAAGAAGAACATAGAGGGGCTACTATACAAACAACTACATAAGCTCCCCTTATGGAGCCTTCTTTCTACATAAGGGATTTCTATAAAATGAAGACCATTAAGGGACTCTGGAATGCCCTCAATGGACTTTGTTTATATAGATGCCCATTAATCCTATATTGTTTCTATAGAAGCCCCTTAAATTGTCAACTTTTTAAAGCAGGAATACTCCTTAAGAGACTTCTGTAGTATGAAGACCCTTTCTTCAGAAATCCCATAAGGGGCCTGATTTCTGCAGAAGCCCCTTATCAGCTTTTCTTTCTGTAGATGTCCCTTTAAAGGATCCTCTTTTATATAAGCTTGGTTCCAGAACTAAAAAGTTTTTACACATTTTGCACATTATTCCCCAGAATGCGTTCCCGTACACGATCAATTTGGGCGAACAGAAATGTGCAACATGTTTGCCGGCTTCTGATTGGCTCACACACCGACTTTGACATTTGGTCTAGTTTTTTGTCGTTTCTGCCATTTTTCCGGTCCCGTACCTCTTGGAAAAATGCGTACCAGGAACTAATTTTTGACGGTTTGTTCTTTTGCTCTATAGAATATCCATTCTTTCTTACGTAGCCCCTTCAGAATGTATTCTTTCTATAGAAATCCTTAAGGGTTTTTATAGACTCCCCGTGAAGGGTCTTTTTCCGATTAAAACGGTTTTCCTTCTACAGAGACCCTTGAGGGACTTTAATCTCTCGAATTTTGTAAAGGTTTTCTCTCTACAGACGCTACATAGCGTGTTCTTTATAGTGCAGACCCTTAAAAGGCCTTCTTTATATAGATGAACTTTAAGGGGTCTTGTTTCTATAGAAAACTCTTAAAAGATTCCTCTCTAAAGGAACCTTTTAAAGGGTCCTCTCTCTAAAGAAGCCCCTTAGGAGTCTTCTTTCTATAGAACACTGTAAAAAGGTGCTCTTATTAATAGGTCTTCTTCCTATAGAATACCCTTAAAGGACTGTAGCGCTAGAAAGGCCTTTAAGTGGCTTTCTTTCTTTAGAAGTTCATTAAAAAACTTTTTTCCAAAGATTATCCTTACTATAGAATCCCCTTAAGGTTTTCTTGTACATAAGCCTCTGAAGGAGTATTCTTTCTAAAGAAGCTCCTTACGGGATCCTTTCGCTAAGAAAAACTCCTTAAAGGGATGTTCTCTCCATTAAAGTACCTTTAAGGGGTCTTTTTCTATAGAAGCTACTTAATGGATTTTGTTCCCATAGAAACCTCTGAAGGAGATTTTTTCTAAAAGAAGCCAGGTTAAAGGGGTCTTTTTTATAGAAGCCCCTTAAAAAGTGTCTTCCTATAACAGTTGCTTAAGGCGCCTTCCACTTATATAGCTTCTTAAAGGGGACCTTCCTTCTTTAAAAGCATTTTAAAGAGCATTTTTACTATACTTACCTTAAGGTGTCTTATTTCTATAGAAGCCTAGGAAGGAGTATTTTTCCTAAAGGGAGCCGCTTAAAGGGATTTTCCCTGTATAAAAGTCCTGTAAAAGGGTCTTTTTTTATAGAAGCCCCTTAACGGAGTCTTATTTCTTTAGAACTTTTAATAGACCGCCATTTATAGAAGCCCCTTAAGGGGTGAGAATAAACAAAAGATGTTTCTTTAAGAGATCTTCCTTTTATTTTCTCCAAAAAATTCCCTATAAATAAGTCTTCTTCCTATAGAATCTTTTAAGCGTTATTCTCTCGAAGAAAGGAAAGGTATTCTTTCTATAGACAGATGACCTTCTAAAGACTTTCTGGAGATAGAAAGACCTTCTACAGGGTTTCAATAACAAACAGTCCACCTTTAGACCCTCTGCAAACAGTTGCCCTTCTAAAGGTCTTCAAGAATCAGATTAATTCCGAAAGCTTCAATGCCTTATATAAACGGAAGTCCTAAGTATTTCTACAGACGGAAGATCTTCTAAAGGCTTTCAAATATAAGAGGTTCTCTAAAAGGCCTTCTATAGACATAAGTGCTCCCCATTCAGGTCTCTTCAAGACAGCAGACCTTCACAAGGCCATCTATATACAGAATATCTATCTACAGTTATTCTATAGACGGATTACCTTCTGTACACCGAAGTCGTCCTTTGCGTATTCTGCAGACAGAAAGCTATCGATAGGCCTGCTTAAGTCATACCTTTTAATATCCTCCTATAGACAGATGCCTGCAGACAGAAAACCTCCTAAACGACGGAATACCTTCTATAGACAGAACACTTTCTTTAGGTATTCCATAGACCGAAGACCTTCTAAAGGTGTTCTTCAGAAGACATTCTATACATAATAGTTTTCATTACACCCTCAGCATTTATGCTAACGAGTATATATACACATTCATACGGGCAAAATGTGCCTCATCGAAACAATGGTTTTAGACCCAAAGTATGTTTGGACGAAATGTGTTTCAGACAATTTGGAGTCGTTATAGCCATGTCTGTCTGTCTGTCCTGCTGGCCGGAGCGCACGATAACTCCCGAACGGATGAACCGATTCGGTTCAAATTTTGGCTTTCGTAATACTTTGTCCAAACTTAGTTTAAGTTCGAAGATGAGCTACGTCGGTCCACTCCTTCCGGTACCTCCCCCACAAAAGTTCCAAAATGTTCGGAAATTTTGTGCGCACGATAACTCTTGAAGGGAGGGACCGATTTGGTCCATACTTTGTATAGCGTAAACTTTCTACCAGAGTAAAATGAGGTTCCAATATGGTCTCAATAGGTCCACTCCTTCGGGTACCTCCCACACAAAATTTCGGAAAAGTTCGGTTTAGGGCCTGGTCTCGAATCGCTTTGGTTTTCGTTGTTGCAACTTATATTCAGTGCCCTCTATACGACGGTGCAAGTTTCATCTGGAGGAAGTCCATGTTTCCTGAGAAAATAGCCTAAAAGGTGCCAAAAACCCTATGACACCGTATGGTTTGAGCGCAAATAACTCTCGAACGGATCTGCCGATTCAGTCCAAAATTTGCTTTCGTAATATTTTGCCCAAACTTTGCTAAAGTTCGTAGATTGGCTATATCGGTCCACACCTTTCGAAAATGTTCGAAAAAATTGTGCCCACGATAACCCTTGAGTGACCGATGTAATCCATACTTTGCACATCCGAATATATCTACCAGATATAGGTCAGGTTCGAATACGGCCTATATTTGTCTAATTCTTCTGGTACCTCTCACACAAAATTTCGGATAAGTTCACTTTAAGACCTGCTGTCGAATCACTTTGATTTTTTTGAAGCGATTTGCATTCGCTACCTCCATTACGACGGTAAAAGTTTTTTTAGGGGCAAGTCCATATTTCTTGGGAAAACTGACCGAAAGTTGTAAAAAACCCCTCTGTCACCATATGTGGCGGTCGGAGAGCGCCATAACTATCAACCGATTTGGTCCAACATTTGGTCTTCGTCATATCATAACCAAACTTAGTTTCATAGGGCAATGCCGGTCCACTACTTCCGGTACTTCTCCCCAGTATTTAAAATGTCACTAAAATGCCAGGACGATATCACTTGAATGGGGCAACCAATTTGGTGCAAACTTTGGATCTCCCAATATTTTGTAAACATTTTTTTATTTAATTTCTAAAATGGTCCATATCGGTCCTCCCTAAGATTCCCTTTCCCGCATAAGTTCAACATTTGTGTCTTAGTGCAGCTAATTCCTAATCCACATTTTTGTCGGCAAGTTCAAATGTCCAAAAAGGGCCACAAAATTCTAAAGAGATCTTAAATACGTTAGATATGTCCGTAGGTGAAAATTTCACTTCAAATTGGATGAGGGTATATGTATATCTGTCGGCAAAGCCGACTGACACTTTTTTACTTGTTTCTATAGAAACCGCTAATGGAGGGAACAACTGATTGTATTTAAGCTATTGAAATTAAGTGCATGATTGAATTTGTCCTTTGAATTTAGCCATTGATTTGGGTTTCCACTGTAATAAATATTTTATTTCCATCTCAACAATGAACTATTGAATTTTAATTCAATTCCACTGAGTTTCGAAAACTTAGTGAAAAAAAAGCTTTCAAGTCCTTATTGGGGCATAAAGGTTGCAAAAGCACTCAAGAATAGAACAACGTTTTGCATTAAAGCCTCCGCACTCACTTGCCTTGTAAGTTAGTTCCTTCCATTAAAAGCAAATCAACTGTTCCACAACAACAACAAAATCACACGAAACTTATGGGACTTAAATGTATGTATGACTTAGGTACAAGTCTATAAATCTACCACTGAAACCCATACACCCACATATAATTCTTTCGTATGACCTGAGATAATAATGTGGTTAAGTGAATTCACTTGTGATTACATAAGTGTGTGCAGTTGTATGTACTTACATACATATATTGTGTGATACGCATAATAGTGTATCCTTAAAACAACCATTATCACCCATCGTTAAAAAAGAGGATTTTTTTCTTGTCTTCTGCATCCGCCTCTGAACAATGGCAATAAGCTGAGATTCAGCAAAAACAACGAATTCTGGCTGATCAGACTATAAGAAACTACTTAACGTTTTGAAGCCAACTGAATGATGCCGATGACAATAACAAAAATTTTGTGAGTGAAAAAAAAACGCCTGAAACAATTCGAAAGGACAACAATAATAAGTAGTGACAACATTCATGACTTATCTACAGCATATATGCACTCGAGTATGAATAATGGAATTTTGCCAAGAGTTTTCGTGTTTTTTTTCTCATTTTCCTCCATTTACTCTTCTGTCTGCGTCTGCAGCTATTGGTGCTCCTCCATCTAAACAGTATTTGTGGTGCAAACAAAAAAATTAAGCATGTATATTTGAGTGTATTGGAACATGGTTTTGGTAAATGTTTCACTTTGTCATGTGGGTTGGCGTATGCTGATGTAGCTGCAATAATATCTGTGCTATGAAATATAAGCGTGACTATTTAAACAAAAATTGCGACAGAACCTTTACAGAGAGGGAAATTCTATAGGATACTCTATAGGTAGAAACCTTCTAAACGTCTTCTGGAAGCAGACAACATTCTGAAAGTCGTCTTCTTGTTCTCAAGATATTTCATATGTTTTAGAACTTCTATAAACACAGACTATCTGAAGGTTTTCTAGCGACGGGTAACATCTTAAATGATTTCTATGTACAGACGAACTTTAAACGATAGACAGAAGACCCTCTGCTGGTCCACTCTTGCCAGTAGATCCTCTGAATGGTTTCTATGGACTGTTCACCAACTTATATTCGTAATGGTTGCCTTCTAAAGATTTTCTTTAGAAACAAAACAATCTTACGGGTGTTCTATTGACAGAGTCTCATTTAAAGATGTTCAATTCACAGAAGCCCATCTAAAAGCTTTCCTTACCAATGATAAGATTCAGACGTTTCAACAATCAGAGTGCCTTTATATTTATATATATATTTTTTTTTTCAGTATATTTCGAACTTTGTTTTCTTTTCAATTATTTTCTGTAGATCTTTATTTTTAGCATATCCCTTCTTCTCCTACACATGTTTCATGCTTACTAAGACGCATTACTCGCCTCACCTTTGCCTATAAAAATAATATTTACAAGTCTACTTGAAACGAACAACCGTTAACATGAAAGAATTATGTAAGGCTGCAAAGGCCTGGAGCCAGGCCAGTATCCCATTCATTGTAAGTGTAATCTGCTTGTATCGAAAAAGGTGTTACAAGTGTGACATGTGGCAAAACAATTTTTTTTATATCTGAGAAAATTTATTTGCTCTGCTAGGATATGTAGAAGCAACAGATGTCAATAAATATCAAAGGGCCATATCCTTTTAAGGAGTTGAAATAATAGTTGTCTTTATACCCAATCAACCCTCAAGTGAATAAATCTACATTCTATACAGTCAAGGGGTAGCTGTTATACAAATCATTAGATGTACATTTAATATTGGTTATGTTTTTAACAACAAGTTTTGAAGTTAAACAATTGGTAAGGACAACTCTATAAATTTTCAATGAGGTCGTATACGTATTGACACTATTCATACGCAACGGAGACCTTCTAATATTCCTCCTCGTAAATATATATGTATATGATGCATACATAAATCAATATGCTGCCGATTCGGCTTTTAATCCGCCAGATGGAATCTAGACATTCACATGGTGAAGGTCACTGTGATAAAAAGGCTACAAATGTGTTTAAAGTCACAAAGTAAACCATCCAACTAAATACATATTTTAGAAGCCAGATCACCCTGACATTTTGTGTTAAAAGTAGTCTAGTAAAAATATATCTTAACAGTACGTATTGTTTTATTTTTGCCTTATTTAGGCGAAGGTAATTTTATATTGATATTTGAATTAATTCTCTTTCGAATTGAGCTGCTATGACCTAATAGGTGCATTGGAAAATTGGGAGTTCACTGAAGTCCCGAAGTTGTTTCCTCATTCAGGTTCCTCTTCTTTCATTTAGAATTGATATCTTTAATTTTATTTTATGTGGATGTTGGTGGCGTATACACACTGTCACTATTTATACGCCACAAAACAAGCATTGTTAGAACTTTTAAAAAAATAAAGTTTGTTGGACCATTAAATAGCTTTCTTTTCAATTGCAGGCTTAAGATTTCCCCATTAACAGCCAGCAGCTCTAAATGAATAGGATAAAAGTCGTTTAATAGTTAACCGCATCATTAGTTGCTATTTAATATTCTTGAGAAAATGACATCTCTATTTATTCATAACCAACCACACACAGGTGTGGCATTTGTCCTAGAAGATACGTCAACAACGAGTTCCCATTCACACTGTGATGGAGGAAAAAAACATCACAATAAAACGGAAACAATTTATAAAGTAAAATAACCGCCAGACATGTTGGAAAAAAGAGGCACTCTATGGGAAAGGACATGTCGTAAAAGAAATAGAGAATGAATACACATTCTGAGGACAAGCTGTTCGTGAGAATAAAAGCTAATAGTTTTCGTGAAGTAGGAAGTCATTCAGAAGGTTATTAGCATAACTTTGAGTAAAAAGTTTTTTTGGAATTTAACTCAAGATTATAAACTGTCAATGATCCTGATCCCAGAACTATGATATTTTAATGATTTTATAACAAAGAATGATCATTGGATGATGGACTATAAAGTCCATCTATGGAAAAACGCCTTTCAAAAAACTTATGAAGACAGAAGGTCTTCCAACAGTGTTTTACAGACAGATAACCTTTTCTTTGGGACAAATAGCTTCTAAGATATTCTATAGGAAGAAGAACATTAAGAGGTCTGCTATAAAAGGAAGACCCTTGTAAGATAGAAGAACTTCTATTGGTATTTTATATAGACAGAAGAACCTTAATAAGACCTTAGCTTCTGTTAAGAAAATACATTCTTGAAGACTTCCTTAAAGCTGAATATCTTCTTATGGTTCTTTAAACACAGAATAACTTCTAAAGGACTTCTATACACCGAATAACTACTAAAGGAAGAACTAAAAGGTATTCTGTAGACAGAAAACCTTCTAAGGGACTTCTATATCTCCTTTAAACAGAAGGCCTTCCAAAAAAGACAGAACAATTTCCAAATGTCTTGTATACACAAAAGACTTTCCTAAGGTGTTTTATATACAGAAGACTTTCTAAAGACAGAAGACCTCCCAAAGGTCTTCCAAAGACAGATGACCTTCCAAAACTTTTTCTACAGTCAGAAGGCCTTTCAAAGGTCTGCTATAGAGAGTAGACGTCTTCTACCGACAGAAGGCGTAGACAGAAGACATTTCAAAGGTCTGCAATAGACAGAAGATGCGTGGGTCTTAAATGGGAAAAGGAGCTTCAGTAAACATAGGTCTTCTATAGACAGAGGACGTTCCAAAGGTCTTCTGTACCCAGAGGTCCACTTTTCATAGACCGAAGGTATAAATGTCTTCTATAGACACAACACCTTCTAAAAGTCGTTTATTCGCAAAATCCCTCCTAAAGATCTTCTTTAGATATAAGCTCTTCTAAAGGTATTTTATAGATACAAGGGACTTCTATACCCAGAAGATTTTCCAAAGGTCTTCTATAGAAAGCCTTCTTAGGGTCTTCTATATGCTAGAGTTTTTAGAAAGAACCTGAAAAGGTCTCTTTTAACAGAAGGCCTTCCAAATGTACTCTATAGACAGAACACTTTCCAAAGGTCTTCTATACACAGAAGGATTTTCCTAAGGTGTTTTATAGACAAAAGACTTCCCATAGGTCTCCTAGTGACAGAAACCCCTCTAAATGTCTCCAGCGACAGATGACCTTCCAAATTTTTCTACAGACAGAAGACCTTTTAAAGGTCTGCTATAGACAGTAGAGGTCTTCTACCGACAGAAGGCGTAGGTCTTCTATGGAAAAAAAGAGCTTCAGTAGACGAAAGAATTTCTATAGACAGAGACGTACAAAAGGTCTTCTGTACCCAGAGGTCCACCTTTAATAGACCGAAGGTATAAATGTCTTCCATAGACAGAACACCTTCTAAAAGTCGTTTATTCGCAAAATCCCTTCTAAATATCTTCTTTAGTTATAAGCTCTTCTAAGGTTATTTTATAGACACAAGACTTCTAAAGGTCTTCTACAGACAGCTAAAAGCATTTCAATGATCGTTTGTCGGCTGAAGATCTTCTAAAGATTGTATACGCAGGAGATATTCTAAATGACTCTTAGAGACAGATGGTCTTCTATAGACAGATGATTCGTCGAAAGGTATTCTATAGCCAGAAGAAATTCTAAAGGATCTTCGAAATATATTCTATAGACAAACCATCTTTGAAAGGTGTCCTATAGACGGATGACCTTCTAAGGTCTTATATAGGCAGAATACCTCCAAAAGGTCTTCTATAGGCAGAAAACCCTCTAAAGGTTTTCTATAAGAAACATATAGAAGACCTTCCATAGCCAGAAGAACTTCTAAAAGTCTTCTAAAGGCAGAAGACCTGCTAAAGGTCTTCCATAGGCAGAAGGCCTTGTACAGCTAAGGTTGAACTATCTCCCATAAAAAAAACCTTTTCAAGGTCGTCATAAATAAAAGACCTTTGATAGATTTTCTATAGACAGAGGAACTTCAAAAGCTTGTCCATAGGCCGAATACCCCTTAAATGTTTTCCATACACAGAAGACCATTTAAAGATCTTCCATAAAGTGAAGACCTTCTAAAGGTCTTCTATAAAAAGGACGCCTTCTAAAGACAGAAGACATTCTAAGGGTCTTCTATAGACAGAATACCTTCCATGAATAAAACCTTCTAAAACTATTCTAAATACAAAAGTCCTTATAGAAGCATTTTTAGATGGATGGACAGGATGGACAGAACATAATCTAAAGTTCGTCTCTAGACAGAAGACCATCTATTGTGTTCAATGGGCAAAACACCTCCTAATGACCTTCTATAGCCCAGGTCTACTGGTCAACACCAGGTCAACAGACAGAAGAACTTCTAGAGATCGTTTACGTACAAAATACAATTAAAGGCCTTTTGTGGACAGGTTTTCTAAACTACAAAAATCTAACCATGAGACCATTAGATTTTTGTGTGAAAAACCCGTCGTAAAATTTACTGAGATTATTAATAATAATAATTGTTCCACAAACATCCCATACGGGACAAGGAAGACTTCTCTCATATCAATGAGTGCACCCCTGATTCATATTTAGCTCAATGATATGGGACCTACTGTTTATCGCCGAGTCCGAACGGCGCGTCTAAGACACCACTTGTAGAGAAGTTTTACAAGGATGAAATACTCAGAAAATGTCGCCAATATTACTGAGAGGTATTTTTGCCACCGTTGAAAAATGTTTGATGTTGACTGGCCGGGGAATCGAACCCACGACCTTCAGCGTGCAAGGCGGACGTGCATATCATTGCACCACGGTGGCACCCAAGACTATTGTATGCCTTAAAAATTTCCTTAAATTTATGTTTCTTTTAATAAGCCTCTAACGAAAGAATATCTCTTTAATCTTCTTTATTTTCTCTGAGACAACATTACTCTTCCTTCTCACCAATTACCTAGGACTTTTTTATTTAACAATTTTAAATTCCCTCTAATTATCCTTTAACCTAAAAGGGTTTCTAAAATGTTGTGGTCCTTTGAGAACAACGTGCATTAACAGTTAGGCTTTACAAAAGCTTTTTGTCTTTTTCCAGAAACTTTGTTAACTTGGGGGACATAATGGCGATATACTATCTATAATATGGGCCACCCATGGCAGGTCTTCAATGTTGTTGTTGCTTGCTACACGTTTTACGGTTAAAAAGTGCTTTACGAATATATTTGCCCCTTTCTGAGTGTTTGCTGCTGAACATGATGTTGTTACTTCTTTCTTGTTATTTTGTTGTTAACATCATTTATATCTCATCACCTTTAGGGGAATTTACATAATGACTTTTGTGTGTTGCTTGTTTTCTTTGCGTTCTTTCGTTTCTGTTTTCCTTGGAAAGAAATGGAGATTTTTCTTTTCTTTAAAATGAGCCAAAGTAGTTAGGAGGCAATATCTCAACTGTATTATGAAGATGGGTGTGATTTTGCTCAGATTGTTGGAAAATGTTAAGCATATGATTTGATAATGCTGAAAAAATATTGAGACACCTACTTTCATCCCATTTATACGTGTGCGACATGTACTTACATGCACCAATAACAGATGTTTTTGATGCCTAACAAGATGAAGAGGAAGATGATAGCGCTTTCCCCTATAGAAGTTTTATTATTTATGTCTTCAAGGGGGTTTTTCCTTTCATTTTTGATTTATAAGATATTTAGTTGATTTGAATTGATTTGCTGAAAGTATGTTGGAGAACCGTGGCTACCATCCTCCTTCTTGGTAAAGGATAATGATGAAAATCCGAGCTGTTGCAGACACATTGGTTTCCAGTCGATCAGAAAAAAAACTTTTGAGACTCAGTTGCTATTTTTTGGGAACGACTCGTAACAGATGCAATTTTCTTTAAATACAGATGCTATTTGTAATTAATTTTTGTCCACAACGCACACCGGTTAATGATATTAAGTGAAGTTCTTGCCTGATTCTTATAATCTAATAAAACAATTGTTATCGTTTTATTTACTTCATTTACACTCAAATTTGTTACGGATAATATGAAAGTGTTAATTATGTACGCTCGGAAAAATCATCTGTTAAGCTTTTTCCGGATTGAAAGAAAAAAACCCTTAAGAATTTCATGCCCTATTACACCGACAATGTCAGTAGAGTTGTCAAAACTTTTGCCTTCCTATGGTTTTGCTTCCTTTTGGTATTGCTTTGGTTATTTCACATAGTTACTTTTCTCCAGTTTTTTTTTTTTTTTTTTTTTTTTTTTTTTTTTTTTTTGTTAGAACTTCACCTTCTTCTTCTCCTTTTTCGTTGTTTTTTTTCATTGGAAAATTCAATAACACGCAACTTGCAAAACTTGGCGTACGCAAAGCTTATTGAATCACAGGAAGAAAAGGTTTTAAGGCAAGTGAATTTTTGTTCGAAACAAGAAGAAGAATTCAGGATAATAAAAGAAAATAATGAAAACCAAAATACTCAACTAAGAGGAAAGAAAAACATGTGGGAAATAAGATTATAGTATGCAATAATAAATCAAAGTTAAACAGATTTGTTTTTTTATTGAAATTTAAATAATTAAAATTCAGCAACAATTAAGTATAATAATATTCTTCTGTTACCATTGCCTCAAATACAAAACAATTCAAATTAAACAATGTACATATTTAACAGCGAATAATTAGATTACAATCCATGCGCTATGTAGCCGCAAAACTAAATACAAATAAATGACACCTATCGTTGCGCATTTGTTCAAATAGCAGTAATAATATTTAATTGTATTTATTATGTCTGCTCTTGTTGTTTTTTTCACGCAGAACTACCACAATTATTAGGCGTTTTAACCACAAAACACTCTAAACTGTCTTGTTTACCTTTATTTTTGCTTTTTTGTTTCGATTAGCATGGATGAATGTTAAATACCATGTTCGTTGGATTACATATGTTTTGTAATGTAATTCAAACATCTCTCTGTGTGTATTTTGGATTTTGGGTGAAAAAATGTGTTATAAACCCACAATATAAATTAATAATTATGCACCATAACAATGGTAACACAATAGAGTGGATAGATGTGTGAAAAAATTCAACTGAATAATGTTTTGTTTTTATCCTAGCGTATATGTTATATCACACTATGCAACACTGAAAATGCAAACAACTTCTAGTATGCATTTTTTTAAAGTACATATTTAGACTACAAATACCCTAGTAGGGTTTTGTCCTGTCAAGTCCAGTTCGGATTTTATGGCCTCATCTAAAACGCGCTAAAACTACAGTTTTTTGCATTTATAGATCCTTTATCTCAGGAACGACTAGGAATTTGGCCTTGTTGTCTTTGGCAATATTGTAGCCCTAAACTAGTAGAACTTATCTTTTGAAAAAAACACATAAGAAAAACTCCATCTAGGGCATCAAAATATAGAAAATGTTACATAATTGCTGAAATTCTGGTCAGTATCGGCTAAACTATTGGGAGTTGAACCAAGTAACCTCTGGCAAAAATCTTCCAAATAAAGTTCATAACAATTCTTTAGAACATTCTGAAACCCTAAAATGCTTACTTCATGTTGTTTCAGCGGTATTTTCATCATATCTTTTACAACACGTATTTCAAACACTGTTCACTGTTAGCTGGCCCATTACAGAACATTTGTTCCATAGACCGAACTAAGAAAAGATCTCCAATTCTCTCTGTTTCGTGCTTCGCTTTTTGGAATACAGCGCCTTGTCATCTCATCATCCACTTGTTTGCGCCATCTATTCTTTGGCCTGCCAATTCTGCGTGCACCGCCATGTGGCTCGAATTTATACGCCTTTTTAGCGGGTTCATCATCGCTCATTCTTATTATATGGCCTAGCCAACCCAATCGCTGCATCTCGATACGTTTAACTATATTGATGTCGTTGTATAGCAGATACAGCTCGTGGTTCATACGACGTCGATATTCACGGTCAACGCAGATCGGTCCGTAGATCTTTCGAAGAATTTTTCTCTCAAACACGCCAAGCACTGCCTTATCTGCTTGCGCAAGTACCCAGGCTTCGTAGTATCAGTGTTTTGTAAAGCATTATTTTTGTTTGACGAGTTGTGGCTTTGTTTTTAAAGTGCTTACTTAAGCCAAAGTAGCATCGGCTGTCCAATACAATTCTTCTTTTTATTTCACAACTGATGTCGTTTGTTGTGTTTACGGAGCTGCCGAGGTAAAGTCTTTTACTACCTCAAAATTATAGGAACCAACTTCCACAGTTACACCGATCTCAATGGACGCATGGCGCGTCGACACTATCAACTTGGTCTTCTCACCGTTTACTGCCAGACCCACTTTAGCAGATTCTCCTTTGACATTCATAAATGTATCAGTTACTTCTTTTACTGATCGTTCGATGATGTCTATGTCATCAGCATAAGCAAGTAACATGTCACTATTGCTGTAGATTGTGCCACTTCTTTTGACGGTTGCCTCTCGTATAACCTTTTCTAGCAGGATGTTGAAAAGATCACACGAAAGGCTGTCTCCTTGCCTGAAACCTCTTTTGGTACAAAACTCTTCGGAGAGGTTCTTTCCTATTTTAACTATAGATCTTGTGCCAGTTAGAGTCATTTTACAAATGAGCTTTGCGGGGATACCAAATTCAGACATGGCTTCGAATAACTTTGAACGTAACGGGCTGTCGAAGGCTGCTTTATAATCGACAAAAAGGTGGTAGGTGTCGATCTGTATCTCTTGGGTCTTTCCAGGATTTGCGCAGGGTAAATATCTGGACTTGCCAGGTCTAAAACCGCATTGGTATGGTCCAATTATTTCGTTGACAATGGGATTTAGTCGTCCCCACAATATCCCTGACACTATCTTGTACGCGATATGGAGAAGACTTATGCCCCTATAGTTGGAGCATAAAGTCGTATCTCCTTTCTTATGGACGGGACACAGGATGCTCAGGTTCCAATGGTCGGGTACGCGTTCTTCCTGCCAGATGGAGCTAACTACCTTATACATACACCTTATCAGTGTGTCGCCTCCGGTTTTTAAACAGCTCGGCTGGTAAGCCACCAACTCCTGCTGCCTTATTATTCTTCAGCCGTTTTATTACTGTTTTTACCTCATCTTGGCTGGGTGATATACATTCAATACGATCTTCTGGGATTGGATCAGTGGTATCTTCGTCGACTTCGCTGCTATTGGATACCAACAGTTTGGAAAAATGCTCTTTCCGTATCCTTAGCACACTATCTGTATCAGTTACCGGATTACCTTGCTGGTCTCTACAGGAGGACGTGCCAGTTCTAAAGCCATCAGTTTGATGTTTCACTCTTTGGTAGAATTTTCGGACTTCATTCTGTCTCCTGTACATCTCGATTTGTTCACTCTCGCTTTTCCATCTCTCTCTCCTGCGGAAAAGACGTTTCTTCTCTCTCTTTTTCCCCGATACCTCTCTCGTGCGCTACACGTTGCTACTGATTGTAAAGTAGCCTATATGCCGAATTTTTCTCTTTGGTAGCAGCACGACACTCCTGGTCATACCATGGATTCCTTGGTGGAGGTCTCTGGTATCCAAGTACTGATTTTACGGCTGCTTGCATCGAGCGGGCAACGTTTTGCTATTGTCCTGATATGTTATCGGAACGAGGAGTGCTTTGGTTTAGCAGTTGGGCCAGTTGAGTGGAATATGCTGTGGTTATCTGTTGTGATTGCAGCTTACCGATGTCCAACTTCTGTATTTGCGTCTGTTCGCACTTTGTTTGCTACTTTTAATCTGGTACGTACCTTTGCTACAACAAGGTAGTGGTCCTAGTCTATGTTTGCACTTCGGAACGACCGTACATCCAACACGCTTGATGCATGTCTTCCATCTATCACAACGTGATCAATTTGATTTCTTGTTGTTTGATCTGGCGACAGCCAGGTGCCCTTATGAATATCGAGATGCTTAAATCTGGTACTGCAAACTACCATGTTTCTTGCAGCTGCAAAGTCTATCAGCTTCATACCATTGCCAAATGTTTCACTGTGGAGACTGAATTTTCCGACGGTTGGGCTAAAGATATTCTCCTTTTCAATTTTGGCATTAAATCCCCTAGAATAATTTTAATGTCATGGACTTGTTTCTTCTAAGCGCTCGTAAAATATATCTTTGGTCTCTTCGTCTTTGTCTTCAGTGGGAGCATGAGCTCAAATAAAGCTGATGTTGAAGAATTTAGCTTTTAATCGAATTGCAGCGAGTCTTTCATTCACTGGGGTGAAGCTGGAGACCAGGTGTTTTAACCTCCGACCAACTACAAATCCGCAACCAAACTCATGCCTTGTGTCATGGCAGCTATAATACAGTGTGTCACCTTTAGGTGTTGTTGTGACGCCTTTCCCAATCCATCGAATTTTCTGTATGGCAGTAATGTCGGCCTTGTATTTTTCAAGTACATCTGCCAATGCGTAAACTGCACCTTCTCTATAAAGAGTGCGAACATTCCAGGTACAGATTCGCAGATCATGGTTTACGGGGTTTGTCAACTTTAGAGGGGTTTGTTTTTCTTTTCTTTCGTTTTTTTCATAGTAGACTGTTTTTCTAGGGGAGGGTTACTAACCCGACGCCCAAACCCACGTTTTTAACGTTCTTATGGATGAATGCGCGGCACATGTTAGCTCACTACCTTTAACGGGTGTTAAAGGCAGTTCCCCAGGTGACACTACGGGGAGTTTAGTGTCCACTTGAGATGAAAGAGGGACCAAGATAAATCCTGGGCTTTGCCATGTTAAAGCCGGTCAGGACCGTTCCTTGGTATCTGCCATCCCCTACGTCACCCATATAAAAGAAGTACTGTAATACTAATATCGGTTTTGAATTCCCTAACTAAATGTTCGCCTTTCACAGTTCACACACATACACAATTACAACAACAAATATCAACACTAAATCTCATTGACTTCATTCAGTCGATTATCTGTCCCATGTGTTTTTTTGCATAATCTCACATATTTTCATATGGATTTCATTATTATTATTATCAACAACAGCATCATGATCATCATCACCGCAACCGCCATATTGTCATATTTGTATTTATTTTTAAAATGATTATCAAATTAAATAATAATATATTAAATAACCAAAAGCTATGTATAGTCAATATGGAAACAACAACAAACAGCAGCAGCCAACATTGAAAACAGATATGCAAATATGTATGTATGTGTAAACATATTAAGTATCCGAACACAACAAATGCTAAGTATTTCCAAATACAAATTTTATACTCCAAAAGCAAAATCTCATTAAATCACAGCCACAAATAAATACTATTTTCGCAACACACATGTACAAACCAACACATACATACCATGGGACTGATTAACGGTTATTGCAACTGGGGGTGGGTATTCATATAAATACTGGGGATTTACTTTCGATATAATTTAACTGAATTGCAAAAATATAAAAGTTTGTACCAAATTCAGTTAACACAGACAAACAAATGTGTGTTTATTTGTATGTAGTGGTGAATTAAAATAGTTATATTATTAACTATGTTTTTCGAGAGTTCCATGGGAAGTTTTAATTTGCAGTCAATGTGATAAGTAATACAATTATTATAAAATATGAATTTTCGATAACGTTCTAAAGAAAAAGATTTTATAAGACATCCTTAAGGGGTTATAGCCAGTAATTGAGAACAAAAAAGACATTTTCATGAATTTTTTACCAAAAATCTACCAAACTTTTTAAGAAGATTTTGTTTCAATCTGAAAAGTCACACCTTGAGCTATTTACGGAAGTTTTTTGTTGAAAAATATTGCACGTTTTCGGCAAATTTTTTGATAGCAAAAGCAACCGGGATGCAAACGCGACCGCCTTGCGCTCAGAAGGCCTACGGTGCATATCTCTACCAGAACATCAAAATTTTCGGCGGTGGCTAATCTCCTCAGTGCAATGTTGGATTACATTTCCTGAGTATTTCAGCCATGAATAACCTCTTTACAAGCCGTATCGTAAGACACGCCGTTCGGACGCGGCGATAAATATAATATGTCCTCATTGATATGAGTGAAGTGTCCCTTGTCCTTCGGGGATGATGTGGGAACATATGCATGTATGTAGACCCCCGTATGTATGTATGTAGACTCCTTTTTAGATAGAAGACGCCCTGCAATGGGACTTATTTCATTTGAATATAATTTCAAGAGGATTCCTGTACGATCGTTCCGAGGTGCAAACATAGACTCGGACCACTACCTTGTTGCAGCAAAGGTACGTACCAGATTAAACTTAGCAAACAAAGTGCGAAGAGACACAACACGGAAGTTGGACATCGGTAAGCTGCAATCACAACAAATAGCCACAGCATATTCAACTCAACTGGCCCAACTGCTTAATCAAATCACTCCTCGTCCCGATAACATATCAGGACAATGGCAAAACGTTGCCCACTCAATGCAAACAGCCGAAAAATCAGTACTTGGATACCAGAGACCTCCACCAAGGAATCCAGGAGTGTCGTGCTGCTACCGAAGAGAAAAATGCGGCATATAGGTCTACTTTACAATCCGTAGCGCACGAGAGATGTATCGGGAGAAAAGGAGAGAGGTGAAACGTCTTTTTCGCAGAAAAAGGAGAGAAGGATGGAAAAGCGGGAGAGTGAACAAATCGAGATGTACAGGAACCAGAATGAAGTCCGAAAATTCTACCAAAGAGTGAAACATCAAACTGATGGCTTTGGAACTGGCACATCCTCCTGTAGAGACCAGCAAGTAATCTGGTAACTGATACAGATAGTGTACTAAGGATATGGAAAGAGCATTTTTCCAAACTGTTGGTATCCAATAGTATCGAAGTCGACGAAGATACCACAGATTCAATCCCAGAAGATGGTATTGAAAGTATACCACCCGGCCAAGATGAGGCAAAGACAGCAATAAACCGGCTGAAGAATAATAAGGCAGCAGGAGCTGATGGCCTACCAGCCGAGCTGTTTAAAATCGGAGGCGACACGCTCTCCGTCTGACAGGAAGAACGTGTACCCGTCGATTGGAACCTGAGTATCCTGTGCCCCGTCCACAAGAAAGGAGATAAGACTTTATGCTCCAACTATAGGGGGATAAGTTTTCTCCCTATCGCCTACAAGATAGTGTCAGATATTGTGCTAACGACTAAAGCCCATGGTCAACGAAATAATTGAACCATACCAATGTCGCTTTAGACCTGGCAAGTCCACCATTAACCAGATATTTACCCTGCGGAAAATCCTGGAGAAGACCAAAGATATGCAGTACGACACCTACGAACTTTTTGTCGATTACAAAGCAGCCTTCGACAGCCCGCTACGTTCAAAGGTATTCCAAGCCATGTTTGAATTTGGTATCCCCGCAAAGCTTATTCGGCTTTGTAAAATGAATCTAACTGACACAAGACCTTCAGTTAAAATAGGAAAGAACCTCTCCGAAGAGTTTTGTACCAAAAGAGGTTTCAGGCAAGGAGACAGCCTTTCGTGTAAACATCCTAGAAAAGGTTATACGAGAGGCAAACGTCAAAAGATGTGGTACAATCTACACCAATAGGCACATGTTACTTGCATATGCTGATGATATAGACATCATGGGACAATCAGTGAAAGAAGTAACTGATACCTTTATGAAGGTCGAAGGAGAATCTGCTAAAGTGGGTCTGGCGGTAAACGGCGAGAAGACCAAGTTGACGGTGTCGACGCGCAATACTTCCATTGAGATCGGACCAACTGTTGAAGTTAGTTCCTATAATTTTGAGGTAGTAAAAGACTTCGTATACCTCGGCACCGCCGTAAACACAACAAACGACATCAGTTGTGAAATTAAAAGAAAAATTGTATCGGCTACCAGGTGCTACATTGGCTTAAGTAGCACTTCAAAAACAAAGCCACAACTCGTCAAACAAAAATGAAGCTTTACAAAACACAGATACTACCCGTGCTGATGTATGGTTCCGAAGCCTGGGTACTTGCGCAAGCAGATAAGGCAGTGCTTGGCGTGTTTGAGAGAAAAATTCTTCGAAAGATCTACGGACCAATCTGCGTTAACGGTGAATAACGACGTTGTATGAACCACGAGCTGTATCTGCTATACAACGACATCAATATCTTCAAAAAGCGAAGCAATAAACAGAGAGAATTGGAGATATTTTCTTAGTTCAGTCTATGGAACAAATGTTCTGTAATGGGCCAACTAAGTAAGTAAGTAAGATTTCGGTAGATAGAAAATCTATTTAAGTTAACTTCTTTCGATAGACTACCCTTTAAAGGGACTTCTTTTAATTGAAGAGGATTTCTTTACAAAGAATACCCTTTTAAGGGGATTTCTTTCCTTTCAAGACGACTTCTGTCGACTGAATATTCTTTCAAGGGAATTTCTTCAGATAGTATAGCTCTTTAAGAGGACTTCTCTCAAATTTTAGATAATTTCAAGAGGATTTCCTTTAAAAGGAATTTTTTAAGATAGATAAAGGACCCTTTTAGGTGGACTTCTTTCGACTGAAATTTCTTTCAAGAGGATTTCTTTAAATAGAAGAGACTTTCAAGAAGAATTCTTTAGATAGAACACACTTTAAAAGGAGTTTTTAGAATAGGGTCGTTTGTTAAAGGGGGCTTTTTTCGATTGAAGACTCTTATATGAGGATTTCTTAAGATAGAAGACCTCTGTCATGGGAACTTATTTCTATAGAAGGCCCACGGTGCGCCTTAACTAATTTTAAATGAAAGGTGCTTACACCCGGGAAATTTTTGCGGATGAACATTGTAGTTTCAGAATCCGCAAAAACTTCCCAGGTGTAAGCACCATTCATTTAAAATTAGTTATGGCGCACCGTGGACCATCTTATGAAGACTTCTTTTGGTAGGAAAATCTTTCACAGGCATTTGTTAAGATTGGGCTTTACCGTTTTAAAAAGACTTCTTTTAGGCCAATTTCTTTTGAGAGAAGACTATATTAAAATAACTTCTTTCGGTTGAAGATCTTTCCAGGGGATTCTTTAGATAGAAGATCTCTTTACATGGACTTTTTCGATGGAAGATCTTTCAAGAGGTGTTTGAAATACTAACATCCATTAAAGGTGAGTTATTTTAGACAGAAGGCCCCCTTAAGGGACTGCTTTTGTTTGAAGATAATTTCAAGTTATTTATTTAGATAGAAGACCTCTGTAAGTGGACTTCTTTCAATAAGAGTCCCTTTCAATGGGATTTCCTTAAAGACCATTTGAGATGATTATTATTATTTTTTTTTTTTTTTTTTTTTTTTGAAAGAAGACTTCCTTTTCATTGGGACTTCGTTAGATAGAAACCAATTTTTGTAGATTTACTTAAACAAATGACCAAAGGGATTTCTTTACGAAAAAGCCATATAAGGGACATCATTTTCTTTGGGCAAAAACCCCTAAGAGGGACATCTTTATAGAGGAGACTCAGTTTAATTGGAATTATTTTTGTAGAAGATCCTTTTAATAATATTTCTTAATATAGAAGATCCTTTAACATAAATTACTATTCTATTTTCGCCAAAGAGAGTCCATAATTTTTTATTTTTTTCTATAGACTGCACTATAAGTGTTCTTCTAAGTATCCGTAGGTGACCGCTTAGGGCGTCATCTATAAATAGAAGCCCTATGATTGGGATTTTGTCTAAAATACGACCCTGTTTAAGTGGTCTTATATCTATTACCGAAGGATGTCTGGGCCTTTTGATTAGGTCTGATTATTTTTATTTTTGGTTTGAAGAAATTTATCCGCATATTTGCTAGTTTCTTATACGGCGAAGGTATATGGAAACGGAAACGAAATCATGTCTATATGCTGTCACAATTAAATATGTCTATAATATTCTATCACAATGTATATAAGATTTTAGTATCTGCCATGAACCGTGGGATTTTTTTCTGGATGTTTTTATAGTAATATGTTTCTGAATATCTTTTGCTAGTGTTCGAAGTAGCTTATATGGATAAGTCATATACATAACCGCATTGAAGTTAATCTAAGCCTAGTAAAGTTACAGTCTTTTGAAATATCCACAAAACGTATGCTTTCTTCTTTCACTCTTTGATTGATTTCTGCCAGTTGGCTTGCAACTTTTCTCCTTTTTAAATATTTGCTTAACTATTTCCATTACATGAAACATATTTTATTTTCTTGAACATTCAAAGAAGATCGATGTATTTACAACCGAAACTAGACATGGCCTAGTGTCATCTATGTATAACTATGGTAAAGTCATAAAGAGTGACTTATTTTAAACATAATTGTATTTATGTCAATGTCTCCAGAACTCACTTTCGCTCTACCACTCGCTTCCTTATTGTGCTATATTACATTACAGCCATTACTTGTTTACCATTATTATTATCATTTTTTGATTGTTGTAGTTGTTTGTTTGTTCGACAGAGCAACATCGGGGTATCCTAACATTTACTCAAGTTGTACATTATCGACATTATAATTGAATATTGAAAAGTATTTGAAAACACATTTACCATAAATTATGTGCTCCCATAGACATTACAAGGATAACATTTGTTTGTAAAATGCATGTACACAGATATGCAGGAACATGAAGAAACACACACAGCCACAAAGAGTGAAACACAGCTAGTTGTATTTATGTGAAGTATCGAATACCCGTTTAATGCTGTGCTGTTGTTAGCAAGAGAGTTAGTTTTCACGTCCTTGTATGGTCTTCAAAAAAGCCAAAGAGTAAACAATAATAATGTAACAATACCAGGACATATATCTTGATATCACGACACAGGAGATGGCACGGCTAGATGATGATGGTACTGGCTGGCCCTTTTACTTAAAAATACAAATGACAAGAGCAACAAACCATGAGAAGATAATGCTGCAAAATCCTTGAAAATGTTTGTTCACAAATATTTGCTAGCAGTGGTCTTTTTTTTTGTTCTTCGGTTACTCCATGCAGAAAATAATCTGAACTTATAGCACGATTTGCGCCACACTGCACACAGATACACATATTCACTTATACACATGAACGCTTCGCTATTTTGGCTCTCTCTGGGCCAAAGTTCAATGCTAAGTTGTGGCATATTGCCAGTGAGATATGGTAATCATCATCCGATTGGTAAAGCAAATTCTTCCACGCTTTCACTTTGCCTTGGTCTATTTATGACTGCTACTGTTGCAGCTCCTTCTTGGAAAATTCGGTAACTTTTAGCTATAATCGTTAGCACGAACCTAGATGATGGCTGGATTGTTTATCCCACAAGATAATGACAACGTTTTACAAATGTCGTGGGTATTTATATTATTAAAAGAACAGAAAGAAAGAAAACGGCACCCACTACCATCATAATAACTTTTTAAATATGCTGTTCAGTAGCATGGGTGACGTAGGGGATGGAAGATACCAAGGAACGGTCCTGACTGGCTTAAACATGGCAAAGCCCAGGATTTATCTTGGTCCCTCTTTCATCTCAAGTGGACACTGACCTCCCCGTGGTGTCACCTGGGGAACTGCCTTTAACACCCGTTAAAGGTTGTGAGCTAACATGTGCCGCGCGTGCATCCATAGGAACGTAAAAAAACGTGGGTTTGGGCGTCGGGTTAGTAACCCTCACCTAGAAAAACAGCCTACTATGAAAAAACGAAAGAAAAGAAAAACAAACGCCTCTAAAGTTGGCGAACCCCGCAAAAGTTTTATGTTCCATGATCTGCGAATCTGAACCTGGAATGTTCGCACTCCTTATAGAGAAGGTGCAGTTTACGCATTGACAGATGTACTTGAAAAGTACAAGGCTGACATTACTGCCATACAGGAAATACGATGGAACGGGAAAGGCGTCACAACAACACCTAAAGGTGACTGTATTATATCTGCCACGACGTAAAGCATGAGTTTGGTTGCGGATTTGTATTTAGTCGGAGACTAAAACATCTGGTATCCAGCTTCATCCCAGTGAATGCAAGACTTGCTGCAATTCGAATAAAAGCTAAATTCTTCAACATCAACTTTATTTGCGCTCATGCTCCCACTGAAGACAAGGACGAACAGACCAAAGATATATTTTACGAGAGCTTAGAAGAAACTTATGACCGTTGCCCTGCCCATGACATTAAAATTATACTAGGCGATTTTAATGCCAAAATTGGAAAGGAGAATATCTTTAGCCCAACAGTCGGGAAATTCAGTCTCCAAAGTGAAACATCTGACAATGGTATGATGCTGATAGACTTTGCAGCTGCAAGAAACATGGTAGTTATCAGTACCAGATTTAAGCATCTCGATATTCCTAAGGGCACCTGGCTCTCCCGAGATGAAAGAACAAGGAATCAAATTGATAGATGGATTGTGATAGATGGAAGACATGCATCAAGCGTGTTGGATGTACGATCGTTCCGAGGTGCAAACATAGACTCGGACAACTACCTTGTTGTAGCAAAGGTACGTACCAGATTAAACGTAGCAAACAAAGTGCGAACAGACACAACACGGAAGTTGGACATCGGTAAGCTGCAATCACAGTAGATAGCCACAGCATATTCCACTCAACTGGCCCAACTGCTTAATCAAAGCACTCCTCGGCCCGATAACATATCAGGACAATGGCAAAACATTGCCCACTCCATGCAAACAGCGCAAAATCAGTTCTTGGATAGCAGAGACCTCCACCAAGGGATCCATTCTATGACCAGGAATGTCGTGCTGCTACTGAAGAGAAAAATGCGGCACATAGGGCTACTTTACAATCACTAGCAACGCGTAGCGCACGAGAGAGGTATCGGAAGAAAGGAGACAGGAGAAACGTCTTTTCCGCAGGAAAAAAAAAGAGAGATGGAAAAGCGGGATTGTGAACAAATCGAGATGTACAAAAGCCAGAATGAAGTCCGAAAATTCTACCAAAGAGTGAAGCATCAAACTGATGGCTTTGGAACTGGCACATCCTCCTGTAGATACCAGCAAGGTAATCTGGTAACTGATACAGATAGTGTTCTAAGGATATGGAAAGAGCATTTTTCCAAACTGTTGGTATCCAATAGTAGCGAAGTCGACGCAGATACCACAGATCCAATCCCAGAAGATGGTATTAAATGTATACCACCTGACCAAGATGAGGTAATGACAGCAATAAACCGGCTGAGGCAGCAGGAGCTGATGGCCTACCAGCCGAGCTGTTTAAAACCGGAGGCGACACGCTGACAAGGTGTATGCATCAGCTAGTTAGCTCCATCTGGCAGGAAGAACGCGTACCCGACGATTGGAACCTAAGCATCCTGTTTCCCGTCCATAAGAAAGGAGATAAGATTTTATGCTCCAACTATAGGGGCATAAGTCTACCCCTATCGCCTACAGGATAGTGTCAGGGATATTATGCGAACGACTAAAGCCCATGGTCAACGAAATAATTGGACTATACCTATGCGGCTTTAGACCTGGCAAGTCCACCATTGACCAGATATTTAACATGCGGCAAATCCTGGAGAAGACCCAAGAGATGCAGATCGACACCTACCACCTTTTTGACGATTATAAAGCTGCCTGTCTGAATGTGGTATCCCCGCAAAGTTCATTCGGCTTTCTAAAATGACTCTAACTGACACAAGATCTTTAGTTAAAATAGGAAAGAGCCTTTCCGAAGAGTTTTGTACCAAAAGAGGTTTCAGGCAAGGAGACAGCCTTTCGTGTGATCTTTTCAACATCCTGCTAGAAAAGGTTATACGAGAGGCAAACGTCAAAAGAAATGACACAATCTACACCAATAGCCACATGCTACTTGCTTATGCTGATGACATAGACATCATGGGACAATCAGTAAAAGAAGTAACTGATACCTTTATGAAGGTCGAAGGAGAATCTGCTAAAGTGGGTCTGGCGGTAAACGGCGAGAAGACCAAGTTGACGGTGTCGACGCGCAATGCGTCCATTGAGATCGGACCAACTGTTGAAGTTGGTTCCTATAATTTTGAGGTAGTAAAAAACTTCGTATACCTCGGCACCGCCGTAAACACAACAAACGACATCAGTTGTGAAAAATAAGAATTGTATTGGCCAACAGATGCTACTTTGGCTTAAGTAAGCACTTCAAAAACAAAGCCACAACTCATCAAACAAAAAAACGCTTTACAAAACACTAATAGTACCCGTGCTGATGTATGGTTCTGAAGACTGGGTACTTGCGCAAGCAGATAAGGCAGTGCTTGACGTCTTTGAGAAAAAATTCTTCGAAAGACCTGCGGACCGATCTGCTTTGACGGTGAATATCGACGACGTATGAACCACGAGCTGTATCTGCTATACAACGACATCAATATAAACGGTAAACGTATCGAGATATAGCGATTGCGTTGACTAGGCCATATAATAAGAATGATCGATTGTGAACCCGCTAAAAAGGTGTATAAATTCGAGCCACATGGCGGTGCACGCAGAATTGGCAGGCCAAAGAATAGATGGCGCAAACAAGTGGATGAAGAGATGACAAGGCGCGGTATTCCAAAAAACGAAGCACTAAACAGAGAGAATTGGAGATCTTTTTTTAGTTCGGTCTATGGAACAATTTTCTGTAATCGGCCACCTAAGTAAGTAAGTTAGGTAGCATACAAAAATACGATACTGCTGGCGTATGTCATATGCCTGTTCTTGTACGCTGCATGTAACAAATATTTATCTATATTATTTTAATATCTTTGAAGTGTTTAAGATATAGCTCCTTAGGGGATGTGGGATACAGTGACAGTTTCAGCTTTCAGTTTCTGCAAACAATCAACAACAAAAACTCATAAAATATGAGTATAAACGTTGTCATGATGTATGCGCCACCTGTTGCTCTGTATTTTCTTTCTTTCAGGATATCTCCTGGATTTAAATGGCGGTTCAGGATATCTCCAGGATTTAAATGGCTGGATTAATCAGAAACGTTGGCCTCAGATTGGCTTCCCAAGTGGTTGCCAAAAATGCAGGTGTTGTGTCGACCGCATCAAATGTTGGTGCTTTGCGTTTAGCCAGTACAGCGAGCGATGCTAAAGAGAACAAACCCACTATTCGCAAACCAAATGAGACCACACGCAGCCATTTGTCCGATTTTGGACGTTATGTTGCAGAATGTTTGCCCAAATATGTGCAAAAAGTTCAATTGACCTCCGGTGATGAACTAGAGGTGCTGATTGCCCCAGAGGGCGTAGTACCAGTCTTGTAGTTTCTAAAGGACCATCACCAGGCACAATTTGCTAATTTGGTTGATATTGCTGGCATGGATGTGCCCAGTCGTAAATACCGTTTCGAAGTCATTTACAATATTTTGTCATTGCGTTATAATTCTCGCATTCGTGTTAAAACCTACACTGACGAGTTGACACCATTGGACTCGTGCAATGAGGTCTTCAAAGCAGCCAACTGGTATGAACGTGAAATCTACGATATGTATGGCGTGTTCTTTGCCAATCATCCAGATTTGCGTCGCATCCTTACCGACTACGGTTTCGAAGGTCATCCACAACGTCGTGATTTCCCCTTGTCTGGTTACGTTGAGCTGCGTTATGATGATGAGAAAAAACGTGTCGTCTGTGAGCCTCTCGAGTTGGCTCAAGAATTTAGAAAATTCGATTTGTCTGCCCCTTGGGAACAATTCCCCAATTTCCGTAAAGCTTTGCCAGCTTCGGAGACTATTGATACTGAAAAGAAGAAGGAGTAATTTTATAAAAATGAAGTGTGAATGTTGTCTTAAAGGCATATAAAGAAAATTTAGTGTAATAAATGAATAAAAGAAGTCAAGTACCTATAAGCAATTCAATAACACTATGCAACACTGAAAAAGGCAACCAACTTCTAGTATGCATTTTTTGAAAGCAAATACTGAGACTACAAAACCCCTAGGAGGGTCTTGTCCTGGAACTGGATCTAGTTCGGATTTTATGACCTCATCTAAACTGGGCTAAAACTACAGTTGTTTGCACTTATCGGGCCCTTATCTCAGAAACGATTAGGAATTTGGCCTTGCTGTCTTTGACAATATTATAGCCCTAAACTAGTAGAATTGATCTCTTGAACATACCACATAAGAAAAACTCCATCTAGGGCATCAAAATCGAAAAAAAAAAATAGAAAATTTTACAAAATTGCTGAAATTCTGGTCAATATCAGCTAAACTATTGGGAGTTGGACCTTTTGCAAAAACCGTCCAAATAAAGTTCTCAGTAATTCTTCAGATTATTCTGAATCTATAAAATGCCCTCTTTATGTTGTTTCTGCGGTATTTTGCATCATATCTTTTACAACACGTATTTCAAACACATTTCACACCAACAGTTTATTCTGGCATTTCGGATTTCACCACGTTATTGACATATTTATTAAATCGTTGTTGAAAAATATACTGATTTGCTTTAAAAGCCAATATTTAACCATGTTTAGATGGGGCCATAAGATCCAAGGTGGATCGTCCGGGTCTGTACTTTCAAAAAATCCTCTGTTCAAATTGTTTGCACCAGATTACCTTTAAAATGTTGGACAGTGTAATCTACCTTTGTTTCCCTATTGAATTAAAAGAAAACACAAATCTGTTAAGTCTTTCCTTATCTTTCAAACTTATTTTGATGGACATCATTCAGTGCGTATGCATACCAGGAATAACTTCTTCCTTGATATTCATAATATTTATACGCCAAGCCACACCTGTTGCTGGTGTGTGTTACTTTCTTGGCCTTTTTTATGCTATGAATCTTCAAATAAATTGTTGCTATTGTTTCATTTTTTAAATAAAAACGTTATTACTTTATAATTTTATTTTCCACCCAAAGTAGTTACAACTTTTATAATTTACATATTTTGTTGGAAACTTTGTTTTCCCAGGCTTTTGGCCAAGGCAAATGTTCCTTTTTTTATGGAAGAATGTATAAATCACAAAGTCGGCTACTTCGTTGACAAAGGTTTTATTTAGTAATCAAGTACAAAGAAGTTACACAAATTTGTTTTGGTTTAAATTAAATTAAATTTCATTTCATTATTCTTATTTTCTGTCGTTTCCTTGACTTTTTGCACTCCTTAGAAAAATTCCATAAAAGGAAGACAAATTTATGCGCCAACCAAACCATTATTGACGGACATGGGACAATGTTTATGTAAATCAAAGCTAAAATTAAAAGAAATTTTTGGTGGACAAGTTAATGAAATTTGGTAGGCATGGAAATAATTCGACGAGGAAATGGTTAATTTAATATTATCCGAAATGGGGATGTCATCAGAACAATTTGAAGGAAAAATTTTTAAACTTAAATAAATGTTGATCTTTTACTATTATTTTTATTGCGGTCTCAATTATTATCACAGTCCAGATAGGAGATTCCCGTTAAGTTAAATTGGTTCCAAATTTCATACAAAAAGTTGACAATATAATATTAAAATAAATTAGTATTAAGGTTAACGTTTAAATATCATTCCTTAAAGGAATATTGACAGCGACCTTACGGCGTATGATTTATTGTAATACTTATACCACCGACGTAGCCAGGGCCCCCCGGGCCCCCCCGAAATGATTTTCGTTCCCATAGGATATTAGCTTATGCTACACATTTTTTTAATTTTTAAATAAATTTTGAACTGTTTTAAATTTTTCAAGAAATATGTAAAGTATTTGGAGAAAGTATTACAGAGAATTATTTAACTACATTGGTATACTTGTTGTCCAACATATTTGAAAGTATACATATAGTGAACACTTTAGGCTTTTTGAGCAATTTTCAGCATAGTTGTTGTTAAGTTTTAAGGCGTTGTTTAAGCGTTTATTAGTAATTTTAGGCTGACTGTAAGTGTTACTGAGTTCAGAAGAAGATGTTTATTTGTATATATTGAACGTTTGTAGCACATTACGTCCAATACTTTGGCTCATAAACAACATCTAGAAAATACATTCATGCGATCTTTGTTTTTAAGTTTTTGATAAATTGCTCTTATCTATAACAATAAAAGATAAAATCGTTGCTTAATGTTTGTGGTTTTAAATTTTTGTATATAGCCTCTAACACTTTTTTGTAATGAACTATTTTGAACATCTTAACAATTACAAATTCTTTATTATGTTTGTCGAAAGTAGTTTTTGTTGACCTTTGGACTGTCTATTTTTGTTGGTTTAGTTTGGCTTTTAGGTCAGGAATAAAAACAAGAGTTTTTGTTTTTATTTAGTTTGCTTTATTATCCAATATTTCGCAACTTCAGTTGGACATTAGTTGTGAAGTGCAGATGTTGTAACCAATAGCTAATTAAGTGAAATTCTTTATTATGTTTGAAATTTGCAAAATATATATCAACCATTTTTTATGATATAATTCTGTTCCAAAGTAGTGTCGCCCGTTGAGATTATTTGAAACTGGTCTCTTGCTACAAATTAGTAAATGCCTATTGTACAAAAAAAGGATTTCTCTGTCGTATTTTTATGTTTTGCTCGATCTTTCGAATGATAATAAAATCAAGATTATTGAGATTGCGGACAAAGCTTATGATTATTTATTGCATATTATTTCCAATATTACATTGAATTTCATCTTCAGGGTTTCTTTGTCGATTACGCATTGAATTGTATTTTGGGAAGTACTTTCAATGGATGCACATTTCTAGAAATGTTCCTTTTTCCTTCTTCGGAAAAGGACTTTGTGACGACAAACGAAATTAAAAAAAAAAACTGGTCGGAAACAGATTCTTCTTCTTCGAAATCTCAACAAGTATCAGTCGGCTTTGCGGACAGGAATATACCCTGAGCCTGTGCGAACCGAAACTTTCATCTATGGACAGATCGAACAACGACTACACAACCAAAATCCCTTAACCCAAAGCTATGTATTAGGAGATTCTGTAACCATTTTCGGACGTATGAACTTGCCAACAAAATATGGATTTTATCATTGATCACAAGTATTGGGGAGAAGGTACCACAAGAAATACCTTTAGTAAAAATTTCTAAGGTTCTTCGAACAGACCTTAAACTGTATTAAACAACTATTGTGAAGATTTGTAAGGGATATACCCAATGTGGTCCTTTTTCGAGCTAAAAGTAAGTTTGGACAAAATATTACTAAATCCAAATTGACCAAATCTGTTGCTACCTTCAAGAAAAATCGCACATACCGCTTTAGCTAAAATTCTTGACATTTGGGGGGAAAATACCAGAAGGAGTAGACCGAAAATCACCATCTTCGAACTTTATATAACGCTGGCAGAAATATTAAATAAATAAAGTTTGGACCAACGTAGTATCCTCTTCGAAAGTTGTCGTGCGCGCCAACCACGACACACGATTGCCCTAGGTGTTCTTTAAAGCTTTCGTGTCATTTTCTCTGGAAGTATGGACTTGCCCCTGAAAAAACTTGTACTGTAGTAATAGGGGACCCGAGAACGCTTGTTGCAAAATAGCAAAGCGTTTCCCGAGAGGTATTTTTGTTTATTAATTTATTTATTTCATATTTTTACTTATAACTAAATTAGTAGCATAAAGGAAGTGAAGCTACTACTGAAGTCTTAAGCTTACACAGGTATATTTACTATTTATCCAGAGAGGTCTTAAACTACACTTCTCTGAAAAATTTTGATATATGTACTCTGTGGAAGGTTATCGAAAGAGCGATCGATATTGTCCATATTCAAAGTTGATCAAAATTTGGACATTTTGTCACGAAGGCCAAATTTTGGACCGAATCGATTGATCTTTTCGAGAATTATCGTGCTCTCCAGGAAGCCACCCAGATGGACGAACATAGCTAAATCGACTCCAAATTTTCTAAAACAGATTTCTTTCAAACACTCTTTGTCCTTAAAATCATTATTTCGATGAGGCACATTTTGACTTAAGGCTGAGAGTAAAATGTAGATTGGGAAAAATTGTGTTTATGGATTTTTGCTAAAAGAATGTATACATGTAAAGGCCTTGGATTGGGCGCCTGAATTTAATTTTAAAATAATTCAGGACTGGTTGCCAGAGTTTTCCTAATTCCCGATCAATTAATGAGAAGATCCCCGATTGGAAACCAAATTTCTATAAGAACTGTATTGTACGTCAAAATTAGTCTGTTGACAGATGCACGATTGGGCGACAGAATTTGTCATTTACATAACCGCGATTTCATCATAAATAGACTCACTATTGCTCAGCATTAGTTCTCTATAAAAAAACACTATCAGCCTTCAGAATTCTTTGTGATAAGATCTACGATTGAACACCAAAATATATTTAGGGAAATAACTATAATTGGTTTCTTTATGACAATAACAACGATTGAATTTCCGAAATCGACCATATTCTGACACTGCAGCGTGATAAAAGACAAAAAAAGAAGACACGTGTCTCGGCGTTTTTTTCCTTTATTTAAATAACTCCTAATTTCTACCTGTAAATATAAAAATTGTATAACACCATGATATCCAAACGTTCCCTCTGCTTAAATCAATCCTCTACTAATCCCATTTTCCTTCCATAAATTACTCAATAAAATTGGTGTGGAAACCTGAAGCCGTGATTTTGAAATTTTGTGATGTAGAAAACAAAGAAAGGGTCCTCAACATTCCATGTAAACAAAAAAAATTAAATGTTAAGATATTTTTTAAGCTTTCCCGATTGTATAATCTTTCTTTTGGTCTTACCGAAGTGACATCACTGAATTACATAACAGTCACTGAAGTTGTGAGTTATTTGATAAATGATACACCCAAAAATATATGCAATTATTAATGTATCCATTATTTTGAACATATATAAACTCTGATATATTGTCAAAAAAGTTCTGAAAACAAGGGGAAATTGGGCAAGAAGTCTTACCTCATTTTAATTAAAACATAGTAATAAAAATTATTTCATCAGTAATATAAGCCTAAAATAAGGTTTACATCATTGCTAAATAAGAAATTTTCGCTAACATGAACTTTCAAAATTTTGGTCAGGTGGGCCCCCCCCCCCCCCGAAATGAAATCCTGGCTACGTCCCTGACTTATACACCACTTGTTGGCATTTAATAGAATGCTATTAGGCACCGATTTGCTTGTAAAGGAAAGCCTGCTGTTATTCAATCCAAATAGAAACAAAATATCCAATCCAAATTAAATTTCCAAAAAATATTTTCCCAAATAAAATCTCTCTGAGCAATCTACATAAGTAAAATGTTCGTGAAATCCGATAACAAATATTTCCACGAAAATATTTCTTAAAAACTGAATTACTTTATTTTCTGATACTCAGCTTTGAAATCTATTTTTATTTTTGTCTCGCCTTTTTAATTACCTAAATGTAAATGTCAATAGCCCATTATATTACAACATCACCTCAGGATGCTTTAAAAGAAAAATTCATAATTACTTTAGTTACAAATTACATTTCGATAAAGGTGAGAAGATAAAAATGGAAAAAGGATAAAGGTGAATTAAATTGTGTACACTAGAACAAAATACCGGCAAGAAAATAATCACAGTGGTTGCCATTGGAGCGTGTGATTTAGGAAACTAGTTTTTATATCCCACTTTTTGCCTTAAAGTTTCTTAGTTGCAAATTTCATTTCCATAAAGGAGAGACGATTAAAAGAATGAATAATATAAGGATAAGGGATAAAAAGGATAAAGGATAGATCAAAATGCCAAAAAGTCATATCAAATTTCAAGACAGGCCATCTGTAAGAAACTTCTTACTGTGTATACCATAGTAGCGTATGATTTATGTCACTATTTATACGCCACCAATTTTTGGAACTTAATTTCCAAACACAATTCCATTCAGCTGTTTCAGAAAAACAGAGATCAGAATTTTGTATGGAACATAATTTGCCAACGTCGCAAAAGGCCCTTGAAACGGCTCTTTGAAAAAATTCTTAAAAAGTACACTTATACTATGAAAAAAAAACAAATCTTAAAAATATCCGCGGTTGTTGCTGTTATGGTTCCTTGAGCAAAATTTAAAAATACGTTTGCTGCTGTGAAAAGATCTTTCTCAAAAAAAATCTTTAAAAAATCCACGCGTGATGTTGCGATGGCTCCTAGAAAAAATAATTATTTACAAAAGCCAGGCTTGTAGCTGTGATGGCTCCTTAAAAAATGTTAAAAAATCCATGCTTGTTAGTGTAATGTCCCCTTGCAAAAATTCTCCAAAAAAATAGGCGTTTTTTGCGGTGAATATTTTTTTTTAAATCCACGCTTGTTGCTGTGAAAAAATCTTAAAAAATCCACGGTTGTTGCAGTGATGGTTTCTCGAAAAAAAAATTAAATATCCACGCGTGATGTTGCGATGGCTCATAGAAAAAATATTGTTTAAAAAAAAAGGCTTGTAGCTGTGATAGCTCCTTAAAAAATTTTAAAAAGTCCATGCTTGTTAGTGTTGTGTCACCTTGCAAAAAATTCTCCAAAAATCGGCGTATTTTGCGGCGAAGACTTCTTGAATATTTTTTTTTAATCCACGCTTGTTGCAGTGGGGTCTCCTAGAAGAATTTTTTTTTTTTTTTGAAGAATCCAAACAATGGGCTTTGAAGGCTCCTTTAAAAAAGTCTTTGAAAAATTCTCGTTTGCTGCTAGGATGGCTCCTATCAAAATATCTTTAAAATATATACGCCTTTTGTAAGATTTTTTTATTGAAAAAATCATTAAAAAAATCAACGCTTTTTGCTTTAATGGCTTCTTGAAAAATTTTTAAAAATCTTTAAAAAATCCACGCGTGATGTTGCGAAGGCTCCTAGAAAAACAATTTTTTAAAAAAAGCCATTAAAATTGCACGCTTGCTGCTGTGATAGCTCCTTGAAAAAAATAAAACCAATACAAAATCCACGATTGGTGCTTTGCTGGCTCCATGAAAACAATCATTAAAAAATCCAATTTTATTGCTGTGATGGCTCCTTGAAAAAATCACTAAAAAAATCCACGCATGTTGCCGTGGTGGCTCCTAAAAAAATCATGAAGAAAATCCACGCTTGTTGCTGTGAAGGCTCCTTGAAAACAAATCTTTAAAATAATCCATGATTGTTGCTGTGAAAGCTCCTCGAAAAAAAAACTACGTTTATTATTGTGATAGCTCCTTGAAAAAATCTTTAAAAATTCACGTTTATTGTTGTGGTGGCTCCTAAAAAATCGTTAAAAAATTTAAAAATTCTTAAAAAAATCACGCTTTAGGGTGTTTGGATGTTACAGTGGTATGCACACCAGCTGGAAGAATGTATAGATGCAGGCTCAGCAAACACGACAAAGAAGGTGGAGACTGTATGTTCCCATAGACTTATGGTTAAAAGATCGAATCTCATTTCTATCTCTCTTCCATAGAACCTAAAGCCTTAGCTTAACACACCAAGAACCTCATATGGTTCTGGGGCGGTCTAATAGATTCTCTATTTGGAGTTAAATAAATCAGATATTCAGTTTTTTATAAAAGTTCGATTAACTTTTTTTTTAATTTTACAACTCGTCATTACAATCACATTTTTCCTTCCGTTTTCCTATTTCTCGGTTATAATATTTTTTAACCAACGAATGATGGCAATTCACAGAGCGTATGATTTACGACACCACTTATGCGCTCCCATAACACTCATTTCTTCATTTTTTATACCTTTGATCCGCTTGGCTATAGTCACATCAATAATTTAAGATGACTCAAATATTTTAAAATATTTTTCATCCCATGATTGAAGAGAAGTCATGAACGTGGCGCGTATGATTAACGACACCTCTTATACACCCTACAACTCTAAAATTGCTTAATTTTGATACCACCGCGTCTCTTGGCAAAGTTGTTTATGTTTTTCTCAATAATTTATTGATCATATCGGATTCCTTTGCAAAGGATCGTAGAATTATATAATGTATTGTCCATTGTTAGCCAGTACTATTTTCGATCAGAGAATTTCCAATATATAGATTCCGTGCCAAAACAACTGCTACATGTTTGAGGTAGAGAATGCAGCGAAGTATATTTATTGCTTTGGAGCGTTGTCCATCGACAGAACAAATTGCAGACAGAAGGATCAAGGTCGGTGGAAATAAAACCATATTTTTCAATTATTTTTTGAATGGTCCCTCAAAAATGGTTTAGTGTTCTTATGATGAAAGATCATTGGTCTGTTTCACTATGACGATTCGAATACAAACACGCCCGGTTAAAAAACAAAAAAAAATCGTTTCATTCTTTTATCAAATAAACATTTCCTGCAACAATAGGAGTTTGGAAGTAATCCGAACGAGTTTGAATTCGATTCATCTTACAGAAAGAGGACAAATGTTTTTGGCTCAAATTCAGACCGTTGATATCTGGATTATTTTCTTCAAATGCATTCTATAAATGTTATGCCATCCTTTAATCCGAGTATTCAACTTTGATTTTGCTGATTAACTAGGCTTTATACTCGTATGTTCATATCACTTTCTTAGCATGAGAGCGGCAAGCGGTGACGTCTAAGTATTATTGAAAATTAAACGCCCCAATGTACCCACCATGACCACTTCATACAAGTTTCTAATCTTAATATTACTTCTAATTTTTATATTCGTAATTTACACCCACTGTTTTCAAACAAAAACACCTCCCAACTTCATCTTATTTTTGCCCTATTGCCACACAATTTAACCCGCCCTGTTATCACCTTAAGTTTATATTTCGAATTCATTTATTTAAGACAAATTTCTCAAGAAAACTGAACTGAACTTTGGCAATTCTAGAAGTTTTATAGCTTTAATGAATTTATGTTAGGACGATGAAGAACATGTTTCTGGTGGCATGGTGGTAGGTCTGTTGAATGGCAGCTCACTAACCTTTACACCTTATTGCTGTAAGCTAATGTAAAGGAGTCCTTTTGACTTAACAATTTCCTCAACTTCTGTTGTTTACCATAAAATTTCTTGTTATACAAATTGAATTGTTTGTTATTTACTGAAGATGTGTTGGGTGAGAATGGGTGGTAATCAAAAAATATGGAAACTAAACTTTAACACCTATTTTGGGGCAAAAGTTAATTGCTTTAGCAGAAAATTAGAATCTTATTCAACAAGTGTCGGAATTAAATTTCAATTAGTTTTTGTTGCTTTTCTGCTTCGTGTGTTGCACACTGCTATAAAATTTAATTTGTTTTTTATGAGTCTTCATGGGTACGGAACCCAAGTGGGTGTGGTAAAAATAAGATTAATTTTAAAGTAAATTTTCTAGAAACATCTTCGCCTCTTTTGGGAAACTATTTGAATAAATAATACTTGAAAACAAATGAAAATACAAGAAAGTATAAAAAAATATTTCTTAAAATTCTCTTCTAGCTAAATCTTCAAATTGGTCTATGGACAAGAAGGACCATTTAAAGTGACTTTTTCGAATGAGAGACAAAAAACCCTTGAATGTAACTTTTTAAATGTATTCCAAGAACTCTTTTCACTCCATTAAAATATTGGTCAAAAAAATAAATTTTTGTTTTTTGTTTTACAACAACAATAGAAACCAAATAAGTATCCAACTGTGGGGACAAAAGGAATTGTCCACCAAAGTTTAATTTTTGAAATATTAATTCAGAAATTTCTTGTCCAATCAGTACGGTTATGGTTTCCAGGTATCCTTATTTAAACATACTAAACATAATTATTGTCGTGTAGTTCAAACATGAGAGGATGATTTGGAAAGCCAGCATTTGTTAACTGCCTTGCACCCATAAAACTGATCATTTTGTCGAAGAATTGTCAACTCCAGAAGTTTGTTTTAATACGGTAAACCGTAGTTTCATTAATGTTACCCATGCACCCCTAGGAATTTAGTAAAATTTAGAATTCTTATAACACATACGTTCTTAAGTATTTTCCTTTAATGCAATATTTTTCTCTAAGTAAATGCAAACATTTTGTTCCATTTGCAATATCCCTATTTTCGCTCCTTTAACAACATCCCTCGCCTTTCCTCACCCTGTCAACTAACAATTTCTAATATAATTTCGTATATGAATAATTGTTTCTCAACGAGACAATCCAATCCAATGCAATACGCTTTTCACTAATAAGCATTAGACGAATAACATTATAATTTGTTGAGTTATGCGTGTTGGTCTGTTGCTGTAATGCCATGAACATAAAATTTTGCTGAAGTTTTCATTTTCTGTTGCCAAATAATCCACTACTGAACACAATATCTATGTTTCCCTCATATAGAATCAAAAGCAGGAAACTCCCTCTCTCCCTGTGCAAAACTATGGGAAACTTTATAGGACATGATGTTGCAGAAACGGATGGATGACTGGATTTTTGTGCGGATGTTATAGCATTTGTTTGTAACATCTAAAAACTGGCCAACAACAGACAAGCAAACTAACCAATGTTATAGTACACAGTTGGTCGTGACTCATGTATACAACAATGGTGGCGAGAAAAATCCAGGGGAAACCCTATCTAAAGAGTTTAGAAAAAACTCGGTCCCACAAAACCGAAATCTAAATGAAATAACAACACACAGACCCAGCCAAGCCAGCATTGGTTTTTCGGAATCAAAACATAAATTGAAAATCGACAATAGTCACGTTTCCCTCCTTTTTATTTTTTGGGAGAAATATTTTTCTAGCAAAGCAAATGCATCTGATATGTTTGCATGCTTCTTCAATATCCTCTGTGTTATGTTCATTTAGCATAGAAGCTATCATTTTTTTGAAGATACGCTCAAAATTTCAAAATAACAGGATTGTAATAATCACATATAATTTCATAAAAGTTCTAAAGTTCAAATGAATTTCGTATGGCATGAATTTCTAAAGGTTGGGAAAATAATAGTTCATTTATGTATAACCGGATTTAACACACCCACGGGGTTTCAAATGCCAATTTCTTTGCGTATACGTCAAATAAATCCTCATTAGGAAGGTTAACCCTGCAAAAGGCTATAATATAAACATGGCATAAATGTTATGAAATATAGTTATACTGTCTGACGATAATTTGTGTAATCAATCGAATTCCTTGGAATCTTTTTACGGAGGAGAAAATAATCGAATGTGCGAAAGGTCGTATACGTGGTGTCGATAGTTATACATACAGGTGGCCATAGAAAAATGTTAGAAAAAGTTTAATGTATCGGGCAGTTATAGTATCACGATCAGAAGGATGTCGTGTTGAAATAATTGTTTCAGAGCCCACACATTAGAGTTGTGCCAAAGGAACTATAAGGGACTATTCAGTTCACTTCGCAGTTCCAATGGCCCACATTTTTTTGTGATCAAACTTTATATCACACGTTATATTTCATGATATTACTCATACGTTTTGGAACTAGTACAAGGAACTAGATTACCCAACTCTTTCACACATGTGTTAACACTAAATTCATACATAGACAACTTGAAGTCAATCTAGCTATGTTCCACCATCCACCGGACACGCTAATTCTCGAATGAAGCAAACAATTTGGTCCGAACTATTACATCCTGCTATCTCTTCAAACATAGATCAAGTTTGAAGCTAGACTATACACACCATATAGACTATAGAAGCAAACAAATTGCAAGTTCATAGCTCGTGAAATAATGGCGTAAAAGCTCTAAAAAATCTGGAATTATGTAACCGCTTTGATCGATATTTTTCAAATACTTTGATTACCTCCCACAAAAGCTTAAAAAAGAAGACCTCAAGACGAATTTCGTATATAGAGGTAATCGGTCCATAGAAGACTAAAAGAGGTCTTCTGTCTATATAATACCTGAAGAGGACTTCAGTTTATATAAGGCCTAAAGAGGTATTTTGCCTATAGAACACCTTAACCCTTTCGGTGCTTCTTTTTGTTTTTGATCTGAAAAATATATTTTTCCAATTTTATATATACTTAAGCCCACTATATGAATAATCAAGCTAATTTTTTTAATATTTTGTTTGGAAAAGTGGTTTTTGGACACTATGCCATATGGCATAGAAGGTATTTAACAAAAAAAAAACTAAAATATTTACGTTTTTAATTCAATTTTATCTAATAGAATACCGGGAGTCCTTATAGAACAGGAAGAGGTCTTACTATAGAAGAGCAGAAAGTCCTCTCATAGAAGGGCAGGATGTATTCTCCTTGAAGAGCAAAAGGTCGTCTCATTGAAGGGCAGGACGTTTTCTCATAGAAGAACAGGACGTTTGCATATGGAAGGGCAGGATGTCTTCTCATAAAAGAGGGTCCTCTCGTAGAAGGGCAGGTGGCCCTCTCATAGGAGAGCTGGTGGATCTTTTTATAGAAAAGCAGGAGCTCATCTCATAGAAGACCGGTAGACCTTCTTATAAAAAAAACCAATGGTCTTCTCATAGAAGAGGTCTACTTATAGAAGACATGAAGGTTTTTTATAGAATATCTGGAGTTCAACTTATAGCATATCTGGAGGTCTTCTTTTTGAACATTGAAAGCTCCTTATAGAAGACCTAGGGTCTTCTTATGGAAGATTTGAGGCCTTCTTATGGAAGGTCTGAGGCCTTTTTATAGAAAAACTGGAGAACTTCTTATAATAGACCTGAATGTCTTCTTATAGCAGATCTGAATAACTTGTTATAAAACACCTGAATGTCTTCGTATAGAAGAGCTGGAGGTCATCTTGGGAGCCATCTTATAGAAGTTCTGGAGGACTTATTTTCGAAAATATGCAGGAATTGTTATACATGATCTGGAGGTTTTCTTATGGTAGATCTGGAGGTCATCTTGGGAGCCATCTTATAGAAGTTCTGGAGGACTTACTTCGAAAATATGCAGGAATTGTTATACATGATCTGGAGGTTTTCTTATGGTAGATCTGGAGGTTTTCGTATAGAAGACCTGGAGGTCTTCGTATAAAAGACCTGGACGTCTTCGTATAGAAGACCTGGATGTCTACTTATACAAGATCTGGAGGTCTTCTTATAGAAGATCTAGGGGTTTTACTATAGAAGATCTGGGAGTCAAACAAAGTGAAACAGTTCCTTTGGGAAAAATCTATGCCATATGACATAGTATGAAATATAAAAAATCTGGCAGCTCTATTGAACTATATTTCGGATCTTTTTTCGTTCTAATTATTAAGGCAATGAATATCTACTAAATTAATTACAAAAAGTTAACAAAAAAATTATTTTTGTTAATAAAATAAATAAAATTATAAGATGGTATTTTCATGCAGATTTTAAATCGAACGAGGAGCGCTCGTTCTTTGAGACCTAGCAATGTATAGGGTCCACCAATCACATTTTTGTTGTCGATTTGGTTTTAGATAACACTTCAGGAAAAAATATAAAATTATTAAAAAAAGGGTACCTATAAGTATCTTGCCTTAAAACGGGCTTCAAAAACAGGCTATGCCATATGGCATAGAATCGCCGAAAGGTTTAAGAAGGCAGAATGAAACCCCTGAAAGGGTTTTCTGACTATAAAAGACCTCAAGAAATTTTCTACCAAGGTTAATGTAGAATGTAGAAAATCTTTACATACCCTCTGTTTTTTAAAGTCTTCAAGAAAAGCTGAAGAGATCTTTTGTGTATAAAAGACCTCAAGAAGTCTTCTGCTATGGAATACTGTAGCAGGTCTTCTGTCAATAGAAGATTTCAGGGGCTTCTGCCTATAGGAGTCATTTATCTATAAAAGACTTCAAATTATGAATGTAGAAACCCCCAAGTGGTCTTCTTTACTCTCTATAGAGGAGCTTAAGATATCTTCTGTCCTTAGAAGACCAATAGAAGAGTGGTTAAAAGTTCCAAAAACCCCGCCCAAGTAGATTCCGCGTGAAAGATACATTGTTATGGATTTTATTCGGATATAGATTTTAACTCTTACAGACGGCTAGAGATGTTTATTTATTACGAAGTTTGTTCCAAAGTTACAATAAAACATTTTAAAATTTTTTTTTAATTGTAATTTGCAATTGGAGTCAATCTTCCAAATTCTCCTTAAACTAACACAATTTTATATTTGTTTACGACTGTGACAATAAGTATACGGCCAAAAAAATTTAAAGGAGACTTTGTAATAAACAAACAAATCTTCCCTTATTTTCAAGCTATTCTTAAACTTGTTGTTGACTATGGCTGACACATTGGGGATCGGAGAAAAAAAAACTACTACATACAACACAAACTATAAATTTGTCTAGACAGAGTTTATTCTGTTCGGTTTAATTTCCAACTAAAGTTTAAAGATAAATGAAGAAAAAAAGCTAGCGAACACCTGCTCTATATTTAGCTAACATATTTATTTTTACCATGTTACAATATATTTTACCTACAGACATGTACATATATATGTATGTATTTTCGTATTAAAAACTTTCAATACAACACACATTAACACATATCTCTCTCCGTCTCCCTCTCGCCAATATAGATAAATGATATGTCTGTTTTCAGCTTGTGTTTTGGTATCACATCAAGCAAGGCAAGGGATCAAGGCATTATTAAAAAGTTGTTCCTTTCGACAAGCCCTGACAAAACATTTTTAATTACAGCTAAGTTTAGGTGGGATAATGAAAGTGAGTGTGGTCTATGTATGTATGTGTGCACGCGTTCATGAATGCTGTATGTGTGCATGAGGGTGAGTGTTCGTGCGTGAATCGTACATGATATTACCTTAGTGTCATCGTGGCTTAAGGGTGTGTAAGAAAATCTGATGTTTTATTCAATTAGAAGTTCAAGTTTTTTTAATTAAAAAATTAAACATTAAAGATTAAAGTTAGAGGAGAGAATAAGAAGAAGAAGAAAAAGAAAAGATGGGAGTTCATTTAGATTTTTTTTTTGTGTTTCAAAGGTATCATATTATGATTTCCTTCTGAAATTTCTAAAGTGTAATCATTAGAGGTTAGCTTAACGATTTTATTTAAAAAAATAATAATATTAGTTAATGATGTTATTAAATGATTGTTCTTATTAATGAAGTAATTAATTTTTTGTTAAAAGTGTAAATAAATTTAAAATTTTTATATTAAAAAATTAGAAATTAATAAAAAATGTATAAAATGGAAACGAAATTCTGTTTTGAACAATAATTTTATTGAATAAATTACTCAACACTAAAATGACAGCCAACAAATGTTGTTTTGATAGAATGAGTTCATTTAAATTTAGTATTTCCTTTCAAGAATGAACGTGGTATTATTTTCGTTTGAATTTTCTAAAGGATTATGTTAGAGTTTAAATTAAAGATTATTTTTTCCATGATGGTGCTGTCAACATGCCCAACTTTTAAACGAAATATTAGAATATGTCATGTTGTCTTGTTATTGCGAAAGTGAATTGATATTGATACTTTTAATAGATTTAATGATGATCTAAGGATTTGTATTGAAAACTATTACCTTCGGATATATCGACCTTTTTGTAGAAAATTAACTTATGTTGAAACTGAGGTATGGGGTACTGTATCTCGTGAACAGTTGTACTATACCATAACTTTTGAATGCATTTCGGTAAAACAAACGGTTTTAGCCCGATTCACCGATGGGTTTCTCAAAATAATAATTTGAGCGGAAGCTGTGGTCGTTTTAATGTAAAAAATAGGAAAAAATCGTTGAAGGAAACGAGTTTTTTGTGTTACTTTCCTATTAGTGTCTTTAAAACACAATATAGAACTTAATGCTCAAAGAAGAAGTTAAAGAATGCACTTCAGAGATGAGGTCTCTAATGTTTGATTTTAAAATATATCCACTTTATATAGCTCAAACGGATGCAGACATTTTGAAGACTGTAAAATGGGGTTTTTGGACTTTTTGCTTTAATCGCGACGCACAGCCGGATTTACCTGAAAGCTTATTATGTGATTGTAGTACTCGCAAATTCGCAATTTTTAATGCACCCAAAGTCGAAATTTTTGTGCGTAAATTTTTCTAAAAAACATTTTTTTGGATTAAAAATTTACAAATGCCATTCGATTTCAGTTGAAACCCGCAAGAATTTAGTTTTTTTTTACGTTCTGAATCTAACAAGCCTTTGCGCGTCTAAATCCATCCACTAGATCGGCGGATATGATACCCCTAAAATTTCGAAAATCTGCCAAAAATGTTTTTGACAATATCGCGTATTTAGACGCTTTTTAGATGTGTTATTCCTACTTAGAGAAATAGAGCGAAACGCCTATATAAAATGTGCGAAAACAGATATAGAAAAACGTTCGCGAATCCGGAGAAATAATAGATTTTTTCTAAAAACTGAGTGCGATGCTACAACCACGGTTCTTAGTGGATCGCATTGAAATGACATAGGATGATGTATTTTTAATGGTGATCACTGAAATCGGATGCGCATAAAATGCAAATGTACTTCGTGGAAATTATGGGCATTTTACTGTTTTTTTTGCACCCTAACATGCAACTGATGCTATATCGTGGTCGCCAAATGGAATTTCACAAAGTGTGTATTACATAAGAGGGATTGATTCGCTGTTTTGGAAAATCGGATGCGCATCTTGTGATTTCCAACTATTACGCGGTTTCTATGCGTTTCAAGTTTTGTAATATTTACTTTTACTTTATTTTAATTTTATATCCCTACTTTAAAAAAAAAATTAAATTGAATTAAAATTGAGTGTTTTTTTTTTGTAAAAAAAAAATCGGGCAAAATTTTTTTTTAAATTGTCTCTCTTATGGGCGAACCTTTTATATAATAAGCTCACCAAACCATGTGGAGATCGGTCAATTCGGTTTCGAGCTATTGTTGGCATCGACTTCAAATATGCCATTTCGAGAAAAACGCGCTTAAAGTATCTATGCTACATACATATCTCAAGAAATTGTTCCCTTCTTTTTGTAGCATACTCTACACTGCCTATACTTCAAAATAAGCCAATATTTTTTTTTTTTTTAAAGTGACAAGTAGAGGTAACCCCTTAGGTACCGCTAAGTACCACCTTTCAGAAGATGATAGTTTTCCCCGTGGTTTTCTAGCTTGTACTAATGCAGATTAGCTCAAACATTGCTTGCTTGTCGGTACACGTACATTTGGGTGATGGGCAGTCGAAAATCGACAAAAACTCTCATTAAAGAGGACATGGGTAGGAAGTATTATATCTCGAAAAATTTTCAAGGAAGATTTTCATTCATTAATGCTAAGCTTACATTTACGAAATCCACTCGATTTCAACTGTCACTTCCATAGCTCAAACGTCAAATGAAATCTCATTTGGATTTCATTTGACTTTTGGCCTATGGATTTGACAGTCGAAATCGAGTGGATTTCGTAAATTTAAACCAAGCATAACAATCCTACATGAAAATTTTTAGCTGATGTAAATCAAAGATGACGCAAAAACTATGAAAATACCTCTATTCCAGATATGTGCCTATATAAAGCCAATCCGTCTCGAAATTGTTTAAAAACATTAAAATAGCTCATGAAACCGAGTTTGGAATATTGCTTTCCTTAAAGACTTTCGTAAAATTCTGGTCAAAATATAGTTATCGTGTTTTATTTCATGCAATTCGGGATTACGTGAAAAATCGTCATTTTGGACCATAAAATCGTCAAATCGTCATTTTTCAATTTTAGACCAAAAAATCGTCAAAATGACGATAAATCGTCAAATTCGGCAACAATGCTTAGGCATCGTTTTATTTCTCACAGTGTATGGATGCTGTTGTAATTTTTAAATATATTTTTTGTAACTACAAGCGCTATAATTTAAAAAATATGTTTTTAAATACGCAAAATTTTGTAAGAAATTCGATTTTTCGCGAATCCGCTGAGACTTTTCATAAGTATTTTCCATCATCGCAAAGGGTAACAATTTCGTAAAGAGTAATAGGATATAGCAGCTTATTATATTAAGCCGCGATTTTTTCGAATTTTTTCTAATTATAAAAATTAAAACGCCCATATCTTTTGCGCGCAGCGATTAAAGTTAGTTACAAAAACAGATTTGGATTGCCTATTTTTTTCTTAATCTATGTACCAAACATCATTAATGTAGTATCAACATTTTTTAATTTTTTTGAAATGGAAAAGACAGTTTTAGACATTTTTCGTGATATATGTATTACAAGTGATTCTGTAGGCAGACACTATATTGACTAGTTGGGAACACAAATATGCAATAATACCACTGTGCAACATTTTTAAGGCAATCTTGTGCAAACAATTTGAGCTGAGGATTTTTTGAAGGTACAGTGCCAAACGACAAAAATCCTAGTTGGATTTTATTGTGTCAGATCCAGCTTTGATTTTATGGCCCCATCTAAACATGGTTAAATATTGACTTTTTAAAGAAATTCTGGGCTATATCTTTGAAACCTATGTGAATTTTCATTTGACCTCTGAAGCACATTTTTAGAAAACGGCAAGAATAAAATATTTGGGCAAATAATGAACCTGATAATCTACATTTATTGTCTCAAATTGTATAAAATGTCGAAAGATTCCATAATTTTAATACATTTCGCACCATATCTCCAAAACCGTTAATTTTTTCGTAGTGTTTTCTTTTGGAAAATATTCGCTGGATTGTAATACACAACTCTTCGGAACATGTCATAGTTATAAAATGCCTCTATCGCGTTGTTTTCCGTATATTTTTCAACGACCATTTAATAAATATGTCAATAATGTAGATAAATCCGAAATGTGAGAATAAACTGTTTGTGTGAACTGTATTTGAAATACGTGTTGTAAAAGATACGATGCAAAATACAGCTGAAACAACATGAAGTAATCATGTTAGAAATTTAGAATGTTCTGAAGAATTGCTGAGAACTTTATTTGGAATATTTTTGCAAAAGGTTACTTGGTTCAACTACCAATAGTTTAGCTGATACTGACCAGATTTTCAGCAGTTATGTAAAATTTTCTATATTTTATCGATTTTGATGCTCTAGACGAAGTTTTTCTTATGTGGTCTGTTCAAAAGATAAATTCCACTAGCTTAGGGCTACAATATTGCCAAAGGCAGCAAGCTCAAATTCCTAATCATTTCAGAGATAAAGGCAAAAAATTGTAGTTTTAGCCCGGTTTAGATGAGTCCATAAAATCCGAACTGGATCTGACAGGACAAAACCCTACTAGGGTTTTTATAGTCTCAATATGTACTTTCAAAAAATGTATACTAGAAGTTGTTTGCATTTTCAGTGTTGCATAGTGTAATCACGGCAAAAGTCCATCGATCAAATTAAATCTGTGTATGTCGATAAAGGGCCATCCTATATCACTATGAAAACCTAAAAACAAAAACATTGTTCCACAACATCCCATACGGGACAAGGGAGACTTCTCTCATATCAATGAGTGCACCCCGATTCATATTTTAGCTCAATGTATGGGACCTACTGTTTGTCGCCGAGTCCGAACGGGGTGTCTTAAGACACCACTTGTGGAGAAGTTTTTCAAGGCTGAAATATTCAGGAAATGTCGCCAACATTACTGAGGGGTATTTTGCCACCGTTGAAAATTTTTGATGTTGCCTGACCGGGGAATCGAACCCACGACCTTCTGCGTGCAAGGCGGGCGTGAATACCATTGCACCACGGTGGCACCCATGAAAAACTGGTTTAATGAATTCAATCGTGGCCGACACTCGCAAAAAGACGAAACATTGTGCCAGAAAAAAAAAATAATTATATACCGTTATATACCGTGAGATAGAGGAATCCTTGGGCATTTCTTCCACCAACTAATATTTGATATTTCATGAAAATGAATTTTTCTCGCTGGATGCAGCAAAATTGGTCAATCGCTCAAAAAGCTATTGTGGATTTGTGGAAAAAATGTGTATAATATATATAGGTCGTCACAGACGACGAATCTTGCATATATTCTTAGAAGCCCAAAACAAAACAGGAATCGAAACAACGAAAGGTGTTCATGGGAAGACCTTCGAAGAAAATGGACCCCTGATTCTTCGGCAAAACTGACCGTGTGGCGGCTTTACTGCTTGAGATATGTAGGACGGATAATTCTGAGTGTTACACTACAATTTGTTTGCCTGAAGTCTCCTGAGAAATACCTTACTTAAAATTTCGATGCGATCGGATTATTATTGTGACCTACAGAGCCGCTACAAAATTGGATAAAAAGTATGTTTTTGGTCCATTTCACCCGCTAAATATTTCCCGATCATCACCAATAGCAATAGGTGTCTATGATGGTCTGAACCCGTCCGTCTGTCCCAATTTATAATGGATAGACGGACGTACGGATACACATCTCAAAATCGCTTTATCTCGTCGAGATATGAAGATTGGTATACCACATTGGGGGTCTCCGACGTATATTTCGCGGTGTTACATGAATTTTTGCCAAAACAAACGTATAATACCCTTTCCACATAGTGGTGTAGGGTATAAAAATGCACATTTTTGCCAACGACCTTCAGTACAGAAATTTAAGTACCGTTATTGTTATTAAAACATTATTTTTTTTGTGGCGCATGAGTATTGTCAACACGTATACGCTCCACATGCATAAATTAATCAGCTTTAAAAATACGGGTACCTAATGATATTTTTGTAAAAAGAGTTTATTTAGAATTCATTTTAATTTTCAAATATAACACTGTGCGACACGAAAAAAATTAACCACATTCTGACACCGCAGCGTGATAGAAGACGAAAAATAAGAAGACACGTGTCCCGGCGTTTTTCCCTGTTACTTCGAATTTCGCGGTTATGGGCCCCCTTGATGTCAAAAAGGGCCATTTTGTCAGGCTCATATCTTCTAAACCGCTAAGAATTTTGGTTTACTCGTGGAGGCAATGTTGTAGCTCTCATCTTGTAGAATAATAATTGTGAAGACATAAAATCCATTCATCCTTATCTTCAAGGTCAAAATCGTTAAGGTGAAGTTTCCGTTATAATTTTTTCTCAGATTTTGGCCTACAGATATCAAACCGATCAAAATTTAATCAAACAACCAACTACAAAAATGTACCTTAGATCTCAATAAACACGTGTCCCGGCGTTTTTCCCTGTTACTTCGAATTTCGCGGTTATGGGCCCCCTTGATGTCAAAAAGGGCCATTTTGTCAGGCTCATATCTTCTAAACCGCTAAGAATTTTGGTTTACTCGTGGAGGCAATGTTGTAGCTCCCATCTTGTAGAATAATAATTGTGAAGACATAAAATCCATTCAACCTTATCTTCAAGGTCAAAATCGTTAAGGTCAAGTTTCCGTTATAATTTTTTCTCAGATTTTGGCCTACAGATATCAAACCGATCAAAATTTAATCAAACAACCAACTACAAACATGTACCTTAGATCTCAATAAACAACTTTCTAGAACATAAGAACCCTGTAGAAATGGTTCTTAAAGGTCAAAATAGCAAAACAAATGCAATTTTTATTTTCTTTTTTTCTGTTTCTGCTCCATAGAAATTAAACCATTCAAAATTCAAGAAAACATTCAATCATAATAATGTAGGGGATATATCAGTATACAACTTTGTGGAACATCAGAGCCCACTACGAACTGTTCTTAAAAGTCAAAATAGCAAAAAACTTTAGAAAATATTCGATTTTTATACTTTTTTCTCCGATTCTGGTCCATAGATACCGAACCGTTCAAAATTCAAGAATACGAGCAACTACAAAAATGTACCTAAGATCTTCACAATTATTATTCTTTAAGATGAGAGCTACAACTTTGCCTCCACGAGTACACCAAAATTCGTAGCGGTTTAGAAGATATGAGCCTGAGAAAATGGTCCTTTTTGGCATCAAGGCCTCAGGTCTTTGGGGGCCCATAACCGCGAAATTCGAAGTATCAGGGAAAAACGCCGAGACACGTGTCTTCTTATTTTTCTTCTTCTATCACGCTGCGGTGTCAGAATTTGGTTAATTTTCCATGACACAACAAGTAAAAAAGTATCAGTCGGCTTTGCCGACAGAGATATACCCTCAGCCTGTGCAAATTGAAACACTTTTTTCACAAAAAACTTATGTATTTAGGGGGTTTCAAAATGTTGGTCGTATGAACCGACAAAAATGTTGATTAGGATTAAAGTTCAAAAATTTTGCGGAAAAGGTACTTAAAGGAATGGACCGAGATAGACCATGGGGGTGCCATAGGGGGTTTTTACACCCTTCGTGCCTTTTTTCTCAAGAAGTATAGACTTGCCCCTCGTAATTGAGGCAGCGAATGTAAGTTGCTTCAACAAAAATCAAAGTGATTCAATAGCAGGTCTTAATGTGAACTTATCCAAAATTTTGTGTGGGAGGTACGCGATGGAGTGGACAAATATAGTCCATATTCGAACCTGATCTATATCTGGTAGATATTGTGAGAATGTGTAAAGTATGGACCAAATCGGTCACTCCCATCAATAGTTATCGTGCGCACAATTTTTCCGAATATTTTTGAACGTTAGTGGGGCAGGTAGGTACCTGAAGGAGTGGACCGATATGGCTTATCTACGAAATTAAAGTAAGTTTGGAAACAATATTACGAAGGCCAAATTTTGGCCGGAATCGGCATTTCCGTTCGAGAATTGTCTTGCGCTTCCACCCATAAACATGGTGTCATAGGGTTTGTTTTTCAACTTTCAGGCATTTTTTCAGGAATTATGGACTTGCCCCTGAGGAAACTTGTACCTTCGTATAGGAGACAGCGAATACAAGATGTTACAACAAAAGCCAAGGCGATTCGAGAGCAGGTCCTAAACTGAACTTTTCCGAAATTTTGTGTGGGAGGTACTCGAAGGAGTTTACCGATTGAGTCCATATTGGAACCTCATCTAAGTCTGGTAGGAATTTCATAATGTGCAATGTATGGACCAAATCGGTTACTCCCTTCAAGAGTTATCGTACGCACAAATTTTCCGAACATTTTCGAACTTTTGTGGGGGAGGTACCGGAAGAAGTGGACCGATATAATCCATCTTTGAACTTAAACTAAGTTTAGACAAAATATTACGAAAGAAAAATTTTGGACCGAATCGGCAGATCCAGAACCTCATCTAAGTTTGGCAGAAATTACACGATGTGCAAAGTATGGACCAAATCGGTTATTCCCTACAAGAGTTATCGTGCGCACAAGTTTTGCGACAGTTTTTGAACATTTGTGGGGGAGGTACCTGAAGGAGTGGACCTATATGGCCCATCTTCGAACTTAAATCGAATATGGACAAAATATTTCGATACCCAAATTTTAAACCGAATCGATTTATCCGTTCGAGAGTTATCGTGCGCACCAGCCAGACAGACGAACAGACAGACGGACGGACATTGCTAGATCTACCCAAAATTGTCTGAAACGGATATCGTACAAACATACTTGGGGTCTGAAACCATTATTTCGATGAGGCACATTTTTGGTCGTATCAAAGTGTAAATACCCTCTTTAGCCTAAAGGCTGAGGGTATAAAAAATTACACACAGTGTAATCATCTTATGTTTTTCCTTTGAAATGTCTTAAATACTTTTCAAAGATATTTAATGTTAGTGTTACTTTTTATTAAAATATTTAAATTAACTTTATTTAAAAGAAGAACATTGGTGGCGTTTTTTTATTGGGATAACAGATATTGCGACTACATTGTTTCTGAAATTAGTGGCTTTTGTTTTACAAGGCATTTAAAACGATATAGCTTGACTTAAATCATATTGTGGACCCATTAATAATGTCTTAGCCCAAATAAGGTGATGACGTATGTATACGGATCAGCAACTCCTCCCTGTACTTCTCTATCTCTCTCGTAACGTTCCATCTATCTATGGAAGTCTATTAAAGTTGACATCTGTCCATGGAAGACTACTAAAAGGGTATCTATCCATGGAAGTTCAATTATCAGAGGGTTTTATGTATATAAGTCTCTTGAAAAAAAACGTCTTCCATATATATAAGTCTCAAGTATATATAATGTATAGGAGGAAAAATAAAAATTTTTTAGTTTTCCATAAAAAAAAATTAAAAAAATTCTTAAGCTACATGAAAGATTTTTGGTACATAGATTGGGAAAATATTCCCATTCTCAAATTTGTTCGTATTTATTCTTCTATTTCAGTTAAATTTCACGCAAAAAATCAAATTTTTTATTCTTACCACTTCTAGAGTACACGCTAACATCTAGCGGAAGATATGGGTAACGTTCAAATAAATGTTGGGTTCCTTTGAATGGGGTATAATTTTCAAATAAAACTGTATCATTTGAAATGCGTATAAATCGCGAAATCCTCAAAATCGCTTTATGCGCATGCGGATTATCAATACGGCGAATTCTTCTCATTTAATTTGTACACATTTGCCAGGATTTACTTTGGCCGCTAAGATGTAGCGTCGTCAAAATATCAGCATCCATAAAAGGTGGATGCAGTGGAAATTTTGAAAAGTGATACATTAGAAATGTAATCTTCATTTTGTATTCTTCTACTTTTACTTTTGACATATGTCCGTCATTTGAACGGTTTAATCAGCAATCAAATAGAAAAACGGGTTTTTGCCTATTTTTATTCATTTACGCGGTCATAACTTCCATGCAAATTAAATTTCTTTGCCAAATTTTTGAGCTTTGTTCAAAAACACTTAAATTAATCAAGCAACAGTCATAGTTACTGGTAAATTGCAATAGTTCACGCATTATAATAGCGCAAACCTTGGCTTCATGGAAACTAAATTTTTCCGACTTTCACTCATATATTTAGAGTGTTTCAAGAATTTTGTAGCATTTTTTGAACGTATGATCTTGTTCACAAAAGAATATGTGTTTGAATTAAAGTTTTGTTATCTGAAAGAATGTAACGACGTAATTCATTTTGGAAGTGGATGGTTCCTTTCGACTGATAATTTATAATTTAGAGATTTGGACCAATTCATCAGGACTTGGCCACGGGAAACGTAGGATCGCTGTAAACAGGAGTGGCTTCGATAAACATTTCCAAAGTATCCTCGAACTGTCCTTAAACTGCCCTTAAACAAATGTGGAAGATGTGTGAGGGAGGTACCCTAAGAAGTGGACCTATATGCTCCACTTTCGAACTAAGTTCTTTTAACTAACGATTTCCCTCTCAAGGATTTTCTATCTATTATAGTGATCCAAAGGGTCTCATACAAAGAAGTTTTATCGAATTGGACTTATGACGATAAGAGTTCCCTTAGGCGAGTTTAATGTCAACACATTCTGGTTTTTATAATAGTTAAAAGTATATTTAAGTGTTCAGGCTTGTGGTACGTATACGTGTTGACAACAATCGTTGGCCAAAATACATACAAATTTAATTTAATGTTATGAATTTTTTTTTTTGCATTTCGAGATACTTTTAAATTCAATAATGTCGTCAACTATAGCAACAACTATAAAGACATGATTATCTTTTATTTTGTGGCCTACAAATATCTATATTACTTACACGTCCTAGTAGGTAATCGTTGAATGCCCTTATAAAATTATTTAATTTTGCAAACTTTTAAAATAAATTAAATAATCATTTTTATTACGGAGACATTTGTTGTGTCTTTTGAAATAGTTTTAGCGACAATAATTTTGTCACCACTAACGACAACCATAAAGACAACAATATCTTTTACTATGTGGCCTACAAAACATCCATATTACTTACACGCTCCACTGGATATTTCGTCGGTGTCATGCTTAAGTGTTCCATACGCCATTTGCCCGTTTTGAGATAATCGCATTTTAAAGTTTTGCATCACATCTGTGTAGAGCTGACTAAAGCAAATATTTATATTTTTGACTTGAAATATTAATAATGGTATAAAGAAAATATTTGCAAAAATTTAGAGGAATATGTATTGGAATAAAAAAGTTATTGAGAATTTTCTAAAACAAGAATTTTTGTCGATTTGTTCCATATCCGCACTTATAACACAAATGTGAAATATTGTAAATCACATGGAACAAAGTGACAAAAAATTTTACATATTTGCCTCAATAAATTAAATACTTCTAAATCGAAAATTAAAATTCTGATTTTTGAAATGTGTCTTTAAACTTGTTTTTAAAATATTAATTTCATAACTGAAAAAAAGTTTATGCTTTCCCATCGAGGCGTGGATATCTCGGAAACTACAGCAGATATTAGAAAGCCGAATAGAAATTCAGAAAGAGCATACCGGAAAACCCTAGAGACCACCTGTATCTCAAAAAGTCAAAAATGGCATATGGAACACTTAAGCATGACACCGACGATTTGTTGAACACTTTTCGCCAAGTCAATTTTATTTTGCAAAAATGTTTTTTGTTTAAATAAATATTACCAGGGTTTTTTGGTAAGTAAAGTTATCACATTATTTACAGCAAAAAAATTGAAATCCTCCCAAGAAAAAGTTTATCGAAGGAAAAAATTCTTAAAATTGTGTAATGCCACCTTCGCCGCCAAAATGTTATGGCAATTTTATGTTATTTTTCTGATTTTTTTATCGCCATTAGGAGAGGCTTTATTTCACTTTATTTGACTGGAAAGATACCATATTTATAGTTTCCTTTTCTCTTTTCTATAACTTTGTTTTGATAATCCTCGTTAGAAATGCTAACAACTTCGTAAGCAAAATCATTTGCTTTGGCTGCAAAACTTTTCTTGGTCGAAAGGGTGAAAACATTTGTTGGTCAAAGCCTTTTTTCTTGGATTCCATTCTCATTGAAGATTTCCCCCCACTTTTTTTTATAACTGTGGCCTAAAACTTTCGACTCTTTGTGACATTATTTTTATGTGATTTTGTCCTTGCATGACCTCGTTTTTATCTATGGCAATATTCGTCGAGACTAAATGCTCAGAAAGAAAAATGGAAAAAACTACGAAAATAAAGTGATTCTATGCAAAACGAAAAACATATCTGCTTGGAAACTCCGACATACTACGCTTCTTTGCAGTGAAATAAATTTATCTTTTGCAACAAAAAAGAAACACTAGCGTCATAACAGACGTTGTGTCAGACAATGATATGTGTGGGCGAGGGCAAAATACAAATGCTTTGTCCAACAGAAACAATTTACAATTTTGCTGTGTTTTTTCATTGTTTTCTTTTTTTAAATTCCTTCAATGTATTCAACAGTCGATGCTCCGTGTGTTTGTTAACATGTCTTTTGTTAGAGGCCATTGAACGCCTAGTAAATGGGCAAAAAGCTTCTTCCAGATAAATATTTCTTTGTCCCACAAATTATAAGAGGTAACCATTAGCTTTTTTGTTCAAAACATGTTCCACAATCTTGGAGCAAATTGGCAAGATAGAAATTGGACGAAACTCCTGAGCTAAACTAATAACATTTTACTTTTAAACGGGGACAATTTTAGCCAACTTCCAGGCAACAGTAAATACCGACGTAAATAAAATGGTAATAACCAAGGAAAGAAAATGACGAGAAACTAGAGGAAAAACAATTTTTAAATACTTAAGAGTATAGCCATCCAAACCAGCTGCACTTGACTTTATAGAAGAGAATGTCCTCCCCAGATCCGAAACATCCACACAATGCAAAGAGTGAAGAGCTTTTACAACTAAATGTTAAAGTTTTCAATGACACTTAAAATAAGAAAATCTAATTAATTTCACATTGCATTTTTCTATATTTTATTTCAAAATAATAGAGGTGTCAATATTTCATTGGGTCACCGTAACGTATAAGTGTTGAATGTATACGCTCATATTTTCAATTCATTTATATTTTAAAATTATTTAATAAGAATTGATAGATTTAAAGAATTCCATCACAAACGTTTCCAAAAAGTTAATAAAGCAAAGCCCGATTGAGCTGACGTCAAGGCAACCCAATAATAATCCAATAAGTTCGACAAAAAATCAAATATACTTAAAAAAGAATATCAAGAAGGGCTTGCTTCTTTTATGTCACTTAAATTACTTTTTAACACTTTTTTAATAGCTACCACACGGCTCCCAGTATAGTCTTTTGGTTGCACAGTTCCCTGAGAATATTTGCATAAAGTTTCATCAAATGGAAACGACTTAGTAAAACTTACATTTTTTTCTCCATGTCTCCTTATCTCTTTTTCACTCTCTGTCTCAATGTTCACACTCAAATAGACTTGTGGGAATATTCCAGGAATTCATTAAAACAAACACCACTACAGTATCATTCACTACAAAAAAGTAGCTGCGGACACAAGAGCAAACAAAGACAATATCTCTTAAGAAGGGTTTCAAGACAGTGGTATGGTCACTAAACAAAAAGCACCCTATCGTCTTCTGTTTTTTTTTTTTATAAAAAGCCCCTACGAAAGCCTACTATTTCTTTAAAAGATTCTACGGAGGACTTATCTTCTGTAGAAATGCAATATCCAGGTCTTATTGCTATCAAGTAACCCTACATACGTCGATTTTACAAAAAAAGCTCTCAGTGGTGTTGCCTTATAACAAAATATTCCTAACCTGGCCTATTGTTCAGTATAAACCCCTACGGCGTCTTTCATTGATAAAATGGAATGCTACGGACGCTTTTATTTTTACAGGTAATAGAAATAAGAAATAGCAAACGAATATTGGAGACCCCTAAGTGCGTCTTTGTCTATAACATACGCCTTCGATGTCTTACTATAATCCATCCCGAAGATGTTCTCTTCTACAGAAGACTTCTAGGTGTACTATTGTACAGATTATGCCAACGAAAGTCTTAGGATATGCAAAAAATCATAGGCATCGGTAGGGTCTATAATATATAATGAGGAAACTACGATGGACTTTTTGGAGCCAGTCTCTTCCATAAAACCAACTAACGACGTCCACTGGTATATATATGACGTCAACGTAGGACCTATACAAGACAAACCTCAAGACTATGGGGGTCTTTTTCCATGAATTATCTCTAACGTGATCTCCTTTTCGTAGGGGCTACGAAGGCCCTTTTTGATATAAAGAATTGTCCTAGTAAGAATCCTGGTGTGGGCCCCTTCTTATAGAATATATGATGGTAAGGTAAGAACCTCTTCTTATAGAAAATGTTCTGATAAGGATCCTTTCTGTAGCAAGGGTGTGAGAAGGGCTCCCCTTCATTTAAAATGAATATTACCGATTTTCCCGAAATTGTTCATGGAGGTCTTCTGTTGTCTGTAGAAAACATATAGAGGTCCTCTTTGTGTTTCGAGGACCCCAAGAGATTTTTTGTTGTCTCAGTAGACTATAAGCGGCCTTCTGTTGCCAAAGAAGATGTCAAGAGGTCTTACATTATCAGTGTTTCAAAGAACTCAAGGGTCTTCTGTTTTATACATAATCCTTGAAGGGGTCTTCTTTTGTCATAGAAAACCTTAATGGACCTTCTGTTGCCTTTTGTAGGGTTCAAGAGGTCTTCTGTTGTTTGTAGAAGACCTTGGGAGGTGTACTTTTATATTTCGAAGATTTCTAGAGGTTTTCAATTGTCCACAGAAAACCTCAACGGGTCTTCTCAAGTGGTCGTCATTTCCCTTAGAAGAACTCCATATACTTTCTGCTGTTTTTAGTAGGTCATAAGAGTTCTTGTTTTGTGTTTCGAAGACCTCAAATGGTATTCTGTTTTCTGTAGAAGACACGAAGAGGTCTTTTGTCGTCTGTAGTAGAGTTCAAATGGTCATTGAAGAAGATGTTGACTGTCGGATACCTTAACAGGGCCTATTTTTGGTACGATGTTTTCTGCTGTCTACAGAAGACCTCAACACGTCTTCTGAAGCGGTCTTCTGTTGCCATAGAAGACCGCAATATGTCTTTTGCTTTCCTTAGGTTACCCCTACAGTTTTTCCGTTGTCTACAAAAGGCCTCAAGAAATTTTCTACTGTATATAGAAAATCTCAAGAGATATTCTGTTGCCATAGAAGAAGCCTTGTTTTCTGTAGAATATCGCAAGCCTCCTCTGTTGTCACAAAAGACCTAAACAGATCTTATGTTATCTGTTGTCTGTAGAATATCTCACAAATTGTTCTGCTGTCTACAAAAGATTTAGCGGTCTTCTGTTGCCATAGAAAACATATAGAGGTGTTTTCTTTTCTGTAGAAGACCCTAGGCACTCCTATGTTGTCATAGAGGTTTTCTCTTGCCTACAGAAGACGTTCTTTTGTTGTCATAAAATACCTCAAGAGGTCCTCTGATGGCTGTGGAAGGCCTTAAGAGTTTTTCTGTTGTCTATATCAGACCTGAAGATGCCTACTGTTGTTTATAGAAGCCCAGAAGAGAAACTCTCTGACCTAACAAAAAAAGATCCTAACGAAGTCCTTTTAGCTATAAAACAACTCTATAGGGGACCACTCTTCTATATAAGACATAAGGAAACCTGTCAAGGTATTCTATATACCAGAGAAGACCTTTTAAAGTCTCCTCTAGGCAACAGAAGATGTCTTTAGGTCCTCTTGAGGTATTATGTAGACGACAGAAGACCTCTTTAGCTTTTCTATAGACAACAGAATGCCTTTTGAGATATTCTATAAACACAGAGGAGCCCTTGAAGTCATTTTTAGACAACGGAAACCTTTTTTTGTTTTTCATGAGAGCTCAAAAGTCCTCTTTAGACATCTTATGGTCTTATATAGACACTGATGAGATCTTAAGATCTTCTACAAGCAGAGAAGTGATATTGTAGGAGCAATTATATTCTAAGAAAAAAAAAATAGTGTGTTTTAAAAATCTAAAAATATATATTGTTGAAACAACAATATATTTAGTGCCATTACATTTCCTGACAGAAAATATATGGTTGAAACAAGAATATATATTTTGAGATTTTTAAAATACTCTATTTTGTTCTTAAAATATGATTGATCCTACAATATCTCTTCTCTGCGTGTATAGGCAACATAAGGAAGACCTCTTGAGTTCTTTCAAAAGCAGCAGAAGACCTCTGAAAATCTTCCAAAAGCAACAAGAGACCTCTTGAACGCTTTTGTACAAAGCATATGTATGAGCTGTGGATGGTTTCTGTATCCAACGGAATGCATTTTGAGGTATTCCAAACACAAAGGGGACCTCTTGAAAACTATTTAAGATAGCAAGGTTTTATGTTGGTTGTAGAAGACCTTAAGAAGACTTCGATGATCCTTCAAATCAAATCAGTATCAGAAAGTAGTATCTGCAGAAATCGAGTGAAATGGAATAATAAGATTTTTGTAATTGAAACAAAATAATTTGAAGTGCATTGAATATGTTTTGCCTTCAGAAATATTCCTCCCAAAATACTTTCAGTTAAAAAACAGCTCTTTAGAATAGCATTGAATCAGTAACCACAAATAATCATCCTTCCCCTGCAGTATTTTTTAATAAAAATGACCTCTTTAAAAAATTTTAAAACCCCTATGTACTTGTTTAGCATAATTATTACATCAACTCTACTAACAACAATATTTAAAGAATGATAAAAACATAATTACATTTTAAGTACTTAAAAGCAAAACTTCATCGTTTCATCAATTTATTGACCACAACTCACAGGCAGGGAGAGAGAAAGAGTGAAAACTAAAGCTAAACACATAAGCTTTTTAATTACTTATGGCAAACAACTTGATGCAAGATGGAAGACCCCTAAACTGTTTGGTTGTTTGCTTGCCTGACTTGATGTATCTAAAATCGAATTGATTGTCTTTAATGTTCAACATCAACACTGGAATTACCATTGGCAATAATGCATTTTAAAGGAAAGGAAATCTGGGTTTCAAGTAATACCAACACTCTGGAAAGTTGTTAAACAACAACATCCAGACAAACAAACAAGTAGTTGAAGAACAAAACACACAACAAAAAACTTATTGAAAGCTGGGACCTTTGAAGTATATATTTTGTGGTAAATATTTTCCCCTATTGCATTTCTTTGGCCACAGCACATTCATGTTGCCCTTCCTTCTTTTCACCAGTCTCAAAACCACAACACACAAGGCTTCCAAATAACAGCCACCAGCAGCAAAAAAGGAGTGAAAAACTTTCATTAAACTACTATCAATGGGAGCTTTTGTTGTATTACACCAACACAAAATAACAAAACCAATATATGTTACGATATATTCCGACATACTCGTACATACATAGCTACGAACATCTATAAAACTTTATTGGAAGAAGTAAAGAAAAAATTCGGAAAGGAGATAAATAACAAAGTTTGTATATTCACTCAGGATGTTCTTAAAATAAAAACTCTCTAGAAAAGAGTTGAATGCTTCATTAGCTACCCAAGCCCACAACAGCATATTTCTAATCAGGAAAGCCTTAAGAACATCTAACATAGCAAAGATAGAAGATTATAAAATTTTTCTATACAAGGTCGCAAACTCTTTCGAAGTTTATTTAGTCTTTGTTCCTCAAATGATCGTAAGACTTCGTATACCCTAAACCACAATCTGATTTGTTGTGTGACATAAAATTATTTAAAATATTGGTCCGTTTGGCTTAATGATTCTAATATCCTTAATTTTTAAGGACATATTACGCCAACGAAATTTTATCTCATAATCCTAGAGGTCTTCTCTAGACAAAAAAAAACAAATTGAGGTCTTATCTAAAACAGTAGACCTCACGAAGTATTTTTATACCATGACTGAAATGGAAATGGCTCAAATTTAGTACTTACCCCCTGTTTTTGTAACTAATTTTTGTTCGTTCGTCTATTTTCGTAATAATTTAGGCATCCATAGCTCTGCCCCCAGATGACATACAGACCTAATTTTTCGTATACGCGTTCCGTATTTAGTAGAGAATTCCTCATTTAAAAATCAGCGCTGTACATTTGCGCTAAGGCGAGTAAATCGATCTACAAAATTTGACAATTCGTGTGAGAAGAATAAAATTTTTTACAAAAACTGGGGGTTAGCCTTGGTTGGGGGTATACAGGTTTGTGGCCACAACCTTCAAAATACCGGAAATCAGTCACCGAAATGGCTGAAATTTGGTATTTAGTCTAAGTCGGAGGTAGAAACTTTTCCGACTGAAATTCGTCGACATATGTCCACATTTCGCTATAGCCCCCAGAAAGCGGTACCTTCCGATTTTCGTAATTATGAGGGTTGTGACGTCAATATCCCACCGATATGACTGAAATTTGTTATTTAGTCTTCCATGTGGTTATAAAAGAGAATTATCGGTATAGGCCCACGTCTTCCTATATCCCCCATAGAAGCGCATCTCTTGATTTTCGGTATTTTGAAAGTTTTAGCCATATCGCAAGTTTGGTGTTTAGTCTTCTTTGATTCTAAAAACTTTCCGCCAGAAATTTGTCGGTATAGATCGAAGTTTTTATATAGCCGCCATGAACGGTACCTCACGAATTTCGGTATTTTGAAAATGATGAAATTTGGTATTTAGACTTCTTCATAAACGAAAGGAAACGAATTGTTCCATTTTACTTCAACACAACTCGTGGTGGAGAGTATAACATGTTCGGCCCGGCCGAACTTAGCGGCGTTCTTACTAGTTATATTTTAAACCTAAATGTCTTGGAGTTTCCCACGGACAGTTCGAAAGATTCAAGAGACATTCTTTTCCAATAAAAGAAGATCGCAAGAGACCTTCTGTTGTCGCAGAAGGATCAATGAGGTAATTTTTGCGTATAGAAGAAACCAAGAAGGCATACGTTGTCTATAGAAGACTACAAGGGTCTACTATTGTCTATAGGAAACATCAAGAGGTCTTTTGTTGTCAGTAGAAAAACTCAAGAAGCCTTCTGTTTTTTGTAGAAGACGTCAAGCGGTTCTCTGTTGGCATTAGAAGACTTCAAAATGCTTTCAGTTGTCTATAGAGACCTGTAGAAGATTTCCGTTTTCTATAGAAGTTTTGAAGAGGTCTTCTGTCGTCAATAGAAGACCTCAAAGTGCCTTCTTTCGCCGTAGAAGAATCCAAGAAATCTTTTGTTGTCTGTAAAAGACTTCATGAGGACTTCTCCTCAAGGTGTCTTCTGTTGGCGCAGATGTCCTCAAAAGATATTCTGTTGTCGATAGAAAACCTTAACCGATCTTTTGTTGTCTACAGTATATCTCAAGAGGTCTGTTGTAGACAGAAAAAATTCTTTTGCTGCGGAATACCTCATAAAGTCTTTTGTTGTCTCAAAAAGACCTCTAGTGGTCTCAAGATGTCTTCTGTTGTCGGTAAAAGACTTCCAGAGGCCTTCTGTTACCATAGACGACTATAAATACACTTCTGTTGTCAACAAAATACACTTCTGTTGTCAAGAGGAGTATTGATGATAGAAGGCTTCAAACATTTCGTAGAAGACCTAAAGGGGTCTTCTGGTGTCGATAGAATACCTTAAGAGTTCTTCCGTTGTCTATTGAAAACTTCAAAATGGTTGCCATTGTCCACAGAAGACCTCAAGTCTTATGTTGCCACAGAAGATCTCAAAGTCCTTTATATTGTCGATCGAATATCTCAAGCGGTTTGCTGTTGACTATAGAACACTTCAAAAGTTATGTTGTCTATAAAAGACCTCAAGTGGTCTACCATTGCTGCAGAGGCCCTCAAGAGGTCTTATATTGCCTCAGAAAACCTCAAAAAGTTTATTGTTGTTGATAGACGTCTTCAGGAGGTCTTTTGTTGTCCACAGAAGTCTTCAAGAAGTTTTCTTTTGTCTATTAAAGACCTCAAAAGGCTTTCTGTTGTCAAAGAAAACGTTTGATCGGCCACAAAAAGTATGTTGTTTATATAGCCCAGTCAAAATATGTCATTAGAAGCAACGTCCTAAAAGTCCCCATCGATCCCAAGTGTACAAAAAAATTTATTCTAGGTCACAGGTAAAATTTTAAGGGTTTTTTAGGTTTTCGGATTGATTTTTTTTTTAACGGTTGGTCTTATCAAAAAGTGACTAAAGTAAATATTGTAGACAATAAAATTATCTACAAGTTTTGACTCCAAATTTGTTTCCTAGAATGAACCATTCTTGAGATATAGCTGTTCTAAAAAACACATAATTTTTATGCACATATAAGGGAAATATGCACATATTCAGAGGAACTGGCTAAGATAACCGGAGTAACCGGGTCTGTCCCCCCAAATATACGTTTTCTTGAAGAGCGAAATCATATCTATCTTTTGAAACCAATTCCAACAAAATCGGAGGGTGTTTAGTAGAGTTATTCCATGTTAGAGCCATTTTATACAAAAATAGCCCATTTAACCCAAATGTGTAATCCAACGGGAACGACGCCAATGAAAACTCTTCGAGTTTTTTGAATTTTTGTCCGAAAGTAGTGTTTGTTGCGCTGATTACGCAAAAATATAATTTTCATGGGCGGCGGATCCGGTTCGCCGGTTATTCTACCCGAAAGGCCAGATTTAAAACCGGGTTAGGCCGGTTCTACTGAACTGATTACTGCAAGTTTATGGAAATTCCTAACACATAGTAGCTTCGTTCCCATATTTTTTTAGTGGCAAAAGTTGCAAAAGAGAGAACTCTCAAAAATTTCTATTATGTGCAACTTTTTCCATAATGTACGGGAACGGAAAAGTGGTAAAAATGTGAAAAATGTCAAAATCAATAATGTCATCACTTTGTGTCAAAATCGCACTAGGGGAACCTAGCTAAACATGACTCCAACAAAAAATAAACATTTTTGGATTCCTCCAATAAGGGATAAAACAACTCCTTCTCTATATCAATTTATTATGCTTTTTATCACAGTTTTACTTTTTATTTTTTCCTTTCCGATTTTTTTTGTTTTATTTTTTTCTTTTCCGACTTCTTGTTTGTTTTACAATTTAACTTTTTATTTTGTCCTTTCCTATTGTTTTTGTTTTTTTCTTTTCCGACTTCTTGGTTGTTTTCCTTTTGTGTGTATTCATCATTGAATCTTTTTCCTACGTAGTTATCCCTGGCAATTAAATGTCAAATTTACAATTTGCTAGATTTGCAAGTTTCTACACAGCCAAATTTGTGTAGTAGAAAATTGCAGAAGAGAGCTCAATTCAGCGACATATTTGCTCAAAGAGAACTGCAAGTTTTGCTACGTTTTTGTGTACAGGAACGCATTTCTAGCACAAACTTGAAAAAATAGTACTAAATAGTACTAATTTGCAGGTTCTGGAACACAACTAGTGTGTTTTTTTTTTAACCGGGTCGCCTCATAATGTACTTACGTGGCTAATTTTTAATTTGACTTTTAGATCGCGATATTTCGAAAATGGTAAGTTTTTTTTAAAAATCAGAAGGACCATTCTTCTTAAATCTACAGCTTTTACTTTAGCCGAATTTGATAAGTCTTACCGTTTTTGAGAAAAATCAAAAAACTGAATAATGCCTCCAAAATTGACCTTTGACCCCGAATAAGTTTTATTGCACACATGGAATCTGTGGAGACTTTTACGACGTTGCTTCTAATGGTAAACTCTAGCTCTCCAACAAAATTCAACTTTGTGGGAATTTTTGCTATTTCCCCCTTATATGCATGTCTATTTTGACTGGGCTAATAGAAGACTTCAAGAGGCCTTCTGTTGCCACAGAAGATCTTCAAAATTCCTCGGTTGTTGATCGAAGACCTAGAAGTCTTCTGTTGTCGATGGAAGACCTCAGGAGTGGTCTACAGAAGATTTAAAGAGGACTTTTGTTACCGTTGAAGATTCCAACTGGTCTTTTGTTGTCTACAGAAGACCTTAAGAGGTCTCCAGATGCCGCTGAAAACTTCAAACAAATTTTGTTGTTATCTGTAGGAGATTTGAATAGGTTTTCTGTTTTCTTTTGACGTCTTAAAGAAATTTTATTTTATCTATAGAAGATTTTAATGGGTTTTCTGTTGTCGGTAGAAAACTTAAATATATATTATGTTGTCTGTAGAAGACCCCGATAGGTCTTCTGTTGTATATAGATGAAGTCGAGAGGTCTTCTGTAGCCTTAAAAGACCTCTATAGAAGATATATTGAGAATATTGTCTGTAGATACGTCAATAATACAAAAGATTTCTATTTAGAAGATCTTAAGGTCTGTAGTAGACCTGAAGAGTTCTGTAGAAGACCTCAAGATGTCTTCTGTTGTCTGTTTAACACCTCAAGAGGTATTTTGTTGCCGTAGAGGGCCTCAAAAGTTGGTCTTTTTTATAGAAGTCCAATAAGACGGCTTCGATTTCCCTTCTTCTCGAGTGTAACTCTCACTTGCATTTAATATTGAAATTGTGGCCAAAACTTTTTGAACTCGGTGGAAAGTATTTAAAAATGCTACGTGATATCTAAGAAGTTAACACATAGTTGAACTTTCTTGTTGTGGAATTATGCATACATGCCATACACACAAATACAAACATTTAAACTACCATACAGGCATATATGTACATACGTATCTAAACAAAAGCCACACCATAGCCATAGTTCAAAGGATCATTTTTGAAGAAGTCAGAAACACTTAAAGGGATAACAAAACAACAAAAAAGACCTCAACAATATAAGTCTATTCAACCAAGAAAATTTCTATATTCAACCAAAAATTTAAATTAGAAATTTTAAAAATATTATCACAATCAGGATAGGATTTTTTTCAGTTTCGAAAAAAATAAATCTCTGCTACACTTCATTTAAGAAGAAGGTAAGTTATTAGCATTATAGTAATCAATTTAAAAAACAAAGTTTTTGTTTAGTTCTTCCAAGCAAGGATATGTAGCTTTACATTTGCTAAACTGAAGGATAATTTATGCATAAAAGTAAAGTAACAACTTTTTGTCCTTCCCTTGGCAGTGATTGTACAAAATAAATTTCTAAATTGAGTAACTAAATAGTAATGAATAACTAAACGGTGACAGGAAAGGAGGAACGAGTGAAAATTAAGGAAGAAACCCATATTTGCTTCAACCAACAGAAATCCTACCTAACCCCACTTTCTATAAGTCCCTCCATTTCCAGGTGATTGCCGGTTTATTTCATGGCAGGAAAAAAACAATTTTTGCATGTGAGTAGATTTAGAAAAACGTTTTCAATTAAGTACTCACACCGACCGACATACAAATTCATTTAATATGCACAATATTCGTGATACACTCCATATACAATTACTCACTTACTCATACACACCGACACCCACACATACATACATGGAAGCCAGACAGCCAACTAAATGGATGGTGTTGTCCATAGAAATGGTAAACGGACATTAGATAAACAAAATTGGATAAATGATATTTTAAAAATGTTATTCTTCTAACAAACGATAGTTTAAATATAAAAATCTGGTTTATTAGGTGGGATCGAAAAGAAAAATAATATATTTTATCAAATATATTTTATTGACATTTTTAATATAAAATAGATGGCTATTGGGGAGAGTTAAATACAGATATGTCATCAAGTTTAATATTGCATACAGTTCAAAGCAGCATACACTGTCGGTCAGAATAAACTTATTGGTATCTCAATGACATATATACCAATTTTATTTACATAATATTTATAAATAAAAATTAAATGCTATTCATTGGTAATGGCATCAGTTGAGAACGCCGGACCGATTTGGATAATTCTTTTTGTGAAATGTTCGCCATAACCCGGCTTAGGTTTTTATGCAAAGATAAGTTGACCACGCCCACTTTTCAATTGTTATCATTTCTACACAAACTTACTTATTTACTTAGATCTCCAATTCTCTCTGTTTCGTTCTTCGCTTTTTGGAATACCGAGCATTGTCATCTCTTCATCCACTTGTTTGCGCCATCTATTCCTTGGTCTGTCAATTCTGCGTGCACCGCCAAGCGGTCCGAATTTATACGCCTTTTTAGCCGGTTCAGCATCGTTCATTCTTATGACATGGCCTAGCCAACGCAATCGCTGCATCTCCATACGTTTAACTATATTGATGTCGTTGTATAGCAGATACAGCTCGTGGTTCATGCGACGTCGATATTCACCGTCAACGCAGATTGGTGTGTAGATCTTTCGAAGAATTTTCCTCTCGAACCTTACTTATCTGCTTGCACAAGTACCCATGCTTCGGAGCCATACATTAGCAAGGGTAGTATCAGCGTTTTGTATAGTGTTATTTTTGTTTGACGAGATGTGGCTTTGTTTTTAAATTGCTTACTTAAACCATAGCTGCATCTGTTGGCCAATACAATTCTTCTTCTTATTTCACAACTGATATTGTTTGTTGTGTTTACGGCGGTGCCGAAGTCTTTTACTACCTCAAAATTATAGGAGCCAACTTCCACAGTTGGTGCGAGCTCAATGGATACATTGCGCGTCGACACCATTTACTTGGTCTTCTCACCGTTTACCGCCAGACCCACCTTAGCAGATTCTCCTTCGACCTTCATAAAGGTATCGGTTACTTCTTTTACTGATCGTCCCATGATGTCTATATCATCAGCATAAGCAAGTAAAATGTGGCTATTGGTGTAGATTGTGCCACTTCTTTTGACGTTTGCCTCTCGTATAACATTTTCCAGCAGAATGTTGAAGAATTCACACGAAAGGCTGTCTCCTCGTCTGAAACCTCTTTTGGTACAAAACTCTTCGGAGAGGTTCTTTCCTATTTTAACTGAGGACCTCGTGTCAGTTAAAGTCATTTTACAAAGCCAAATTAGCATTGCGGGAATAAAAATTTCAGACATGGCTTGGATCACCCTTGAACGCAGCAGGCTGTCGAAGGCTGCTTTATAATCGACAAAAAGGTGGTTGGTGTCGATTTGCATATCTTGGGTCTTGTCCAGGATTTGCCGCAGGGTAAATATCTGGTCAATGCTGGAGTTGCCAGGTCTAAAGCCGCATTGGTATGGCCCAATTATCTCGTTGGCCATAGGCTTTAGTCGTTCGCACAATATCCCTGACACGATCTTGTAGGCAAAAGGGAGTAGACTTATGTCCCTATAGTTAGAGCCAGGGCTTCGGAGTCGGAGTTGGAGTCGGAGTCTAGCAAATTTTGCTGGAGTCGGAGTCGGAGCCGGAGTCGTGAAAAAAAGCTCGACTCCGACTCCGGGCAACAATCTGTTCTACATTTATCAAAATTTGTCAAATCAATTTAAATTATTTAAATGATCATAATTTAAAAAAACTCTTAATCTCTATTTTGACTACAAAATGCATATCGGGAACATTTTTGGGTCAATTGATTGTAATAATGTTTGCATGTTCCAAATGTACTTAGGGAAGATCTTTTAGAAGATTTACAGGCCATTTTATAGAAGACTCACTGGTCTTCTCTTGTTGTTATACCCTACACCACTATGTGGGGAGGGTATTATAAGTTGGTTTTGGACAAAAAGTTGTAACGCATCGAAATAATGGTCGTAGACCCATACTTATATATACCAAAATGAATGTCTCGACGAGCTGAGTCGATCTGGCTATGTGTGTCCGTCCGTCCGTCTGTCCATCTAAACCTTGTAATCACGCTACAGGTCGCAATTTTGATCGGATCGTCACGAAATTTTGGATATTGATGGGGGTCCTGGAGGGGAAGAAGCCTATTGATTTTGGTGATAGTCGGATAATATTTAGGTGTCGGAATGGAGCAAAACTCATGTGGAGACAAAATCAAAATTTTATTCTTTGTGAATATATCGATTTCTAGTAAGGTTATTTCAACGGCAAAGTCTGTCAATGGAAGAAGAAAATATTACCTGTACATTGGTGTAAAGTAGGTTAGCGAAGGTGGTCAAACAAGGGATATACCACAATAGTCGGTAATGCATCCAATTCTTCCATTCTACAGGTCGAAATTTTGATCAGATGGTCACGAAATTTTGGTTGCTTATGGGGGTCCCAGAGAGAAATATATGTTTGGTGGTAGTCGGATTATGTTCCCTAAAAGAAATGTTTACCAGTGAAAAGCTTATGCACAGGGGTAGTGGAGTAGGGTATTACATAGTCGTCCCCGTCCCGACTATAGCCTTTGCTCACTTGTTTTTTATTAGAAGTCATTTATGTATGCTGTGAAAGAACCTGTTGGACTTCTATGAAAGACCTTGTAGTACTTTAAGCGAAATCATACGAAAGACCTACTAGACTTCTTGTTGAATTTGTATGAGAAAAGTTAGAATCTTCTTAAAGACGATGTTCCTGCTATTTTTAAACGACATATTCGGTCTTTTGAAGGGTTTTGCTACATGTTCTGAAGTGTGAAGTATGCTGAAGTGCTTGTTACTTTGTACTCCTATTGTCAACGAGAAAAAATTGGTATCCTCCCAATGTAATGTATCTTGAAAGCTCAAAGTGAGATGACTGTAATTTAAGTTGTGAATTCTATTTTATCTATTTTCGGAGTCGACTCCGGAGTTGGAGTCGGAGTCGAGAAAAAAAATGGACTGGAGTCGGAGTCTGACCAAATATGGCTCGACTCCGAAGCCCTGGTTAGAGCATACAGTCTTATCTCCCTTCCTGTGGACGGGGCACAGGATACTCAGGTTTCAATAGTCGGGTACTCGTTCTTCCTGCCAGATGGTGTCAACTACCTGATGAATACACCTTACCAGCGTGTCGCCTCCGGTTTTGAACAGCTCGACTGGTAAGCCATCGGCTTCTGCTGCCTTAATATTCTTCAGCCAATTTATTGCTGTCTTTACCTCATTTTGGCTGGGCGGTATACATTCAATACCATCTTCTGGGATTGGATCTGTGGTATCTTCGTCGTCTTCGCTGCTATTGGATACCAACAGTTTTGAAAAATGTTCTTTCCATATCCTGAGCGCACTATCTGTATCAGTTACCAAATTACCTTGCTCGTCTCTACAGGAGGAAGTGCCTGTACAAAAGCCATCAGTTCGATGCTTGATTCTTTAGTAGAATTTTCGGACTTCATTCTGGTTCCTGTACATCTCGATTTTTTCACACTCCCGCTTTTTTTTTTCCTGCAGAAAAGACGTTTCTCCTCTCTCCTTTCTCCCGATATCTCTCTCGTGAGCTACGCGTTGCTACGGATTGTAAAGTAGCACTATATGCCACATTTTTCTCTTCAGTAGCAGCACGACACTCCTGATCATACCATGGATCCCTTGGTGGAGGTCTCTGGTATCCAAGTATGGATTTTGCGGCTGTTTACATGGAGTTGGCAATACTTTTCCATTGCGCTGATATGTTATCGGGATGAGGAGTGCTTTGATTAAGCAATTGGGCTAGTTGAGTGGAATATGCTGTGGCATATCTGTTGTGATTGCAGCTTATCAATATCCAACTTCCGTATTGTGTCTGTTCGCACTTTGTTTGCTACGTTTAATCTGGTACGTAACTTTGCTGCAACAAGGTAGTGGTCGGGTCCGAACGATCGTACATTCAACACGCTTGATGCATGTCTTCCATCTATCACAACGTGATCAATTTGATTTCTTGTTCCTTCATCTGGCGACAGTCAGGTGCCCTTATGAATATCGAGATGCTTAAATCTGGTACTGCTATCTACCATTTTTCTTGCAGCTGCAAAGTCTATCAGCCTCATACCATTGTCAGATGTTTCACTGTGGAGTCTGAATTTCCCGACTGTTGGGCCAAAAATATTCTCCATTCTAATTTTGGCATTAAAATCGCCTAGTAAGGCGACGGTCATAAGTTTCTTCTAAGCGCTCGTAAAATATATCTTTGGTCTGTTCGTCCTTGTCTTCAGTGGGAGCATGAGCGCAAATAAAGCTGATGTTGAAGAATTTAGCTTTTTTTTCGAATTGTAGCAAGTTTTTCATTCAGTGGTGTGAAGCTGGAGACCAGGTGTTTTAACCTCCAAACACATGCTTTGCGTCATGGCAGCTATAATACAGTGCGGGTGTTAAAGGCAGTTCCCCAGGTGACACCACGGGGAGGTCAGGGTCCACTTGAGATGAAAGAGGGACTAAGATAAATCCTGGGCTTTGTCGTGATAAAGCCGGTCAGGACCGTTCCTTGGTATCTTCCATAAAATCTCAATAAATAGCTTGGTTTGGCAATGGACCCGAAGAAATGTAGTAGAAAAAACCTACTCTTGAATTGTAAAACATAATGTCCATAAAAAGTTGTCACAAAAACTCAATACGAAGGGCCAGCAACGCGGACCCGAGCCTGCTAGTAAATAAATAATATTTTTTTTTTAATATTTCCAAAAATGCCAGCCGATATTAATCTCACCAGTCAATTTATGTATCCCTTCCCACCATCATTATTATCCATATCAAGAATAATGCTCAAATTCATTCATCACACACTAATATAAATGGGCATTTTAAAGTATACTTTTAGAATGTAGTTAATTTAAAGTAATTTTGATGCATAAGTTTAGGAGTTCATAAATTCAATTGGACTGTTGATCAAATAATGAACATTGACAATTTGCATTCCAACCACGATTTTAAAATGCCAACACGCACAATCGACATTAGCACACACTCTGATATAATATACAAAAATAATTCCCTGACATTCCGTAATGGAACACAATCCTGCAATTATTTGTATTTGTCCATGTGGTTGGGTGTCACATAAATCCAGGGACGTACGCAGGATTTCATTTCGGGGGGGCCCACCGTGACCAAAAATCATGAAATTTTAAAATGTTGGGTAGGGCTACATATCGCTATTTTAAAGGCTTTCAGTCTATTTTTTAACAATTATTGAGACAAGGTGTATAAAATCAAGGAAGAGAGAATTTAAAAAATTTAAAATACAATTTTGGAATTTGGTACAGAGTAATATATATTATGTATTAGTTCTTGGATATTTTTTATTGAAAATTACTATATCAGACCACGTTCGGTATGGTTATCGGTATTTGTAAGTTGTACACCACATATGCTCACATTTTGGTATATCTCAGAATTTGTAATATCCGCAATTGTTTTTGCTTGATTTTCAGTATTCGAAGATCTTAATTTAATTTCTAAGAATATTGGCTATAATAAGGATTTTTGGATTTTTTTGGTTGGAGAACCTCTATGCTGAAAGTGGTTAAAATAGATCTATGTTTCAATGCATATCGAGATATCGACCTTTTTTAGGCCCATTTTTCAAAAAGTATTTAGTGGACAAATCTTTGACGCCCATACATTACATATTAACATCTTATAAACCTTGGAATTTGGCATACTTTAATATGTCAAGGTATTTTAATATCTTTTAAGTTATTTCTATAAATGCAAACATTTTTCTTCTTTAACCGAAGTGATTGGAGAATCCAACTAAAAATATATTTAAAAAAGAAGGCTGCTTTAGCCGGTGTCGGTCAATACAGTCTATGAACTCCCAACCCTACTCGTAGTAAGTCCTCTTTGAGAGTACGAAACACATGATTGGGCTTTGCCAAAACATGGTCGAATAGATATTTGAGAAAACAAGCAAGTCGTCTTTGTCGCCTGTGTGGATTAATACCTTTACTATCGACAGATCCCAAATCGGCTTCACAGACAATATAGTTATCCCCAAAATTTTTATTCTTGGAGTTTACAAAATGTTGTGGCCTTTTTGGACGTATGAACTTACCGGCAAAAATATCAAAACTTTAAGGGTACCTATCTTAGCGATTGTGGACGTTTCGAATTCTTGCTCATAGCGCCAAAGGAGAGTGTTTCTGAATGTGCCGAATTAGTCCATTAAGCAAGTGTATCTCATTATGAGAGTCATTCCTTTCGATAGTTATCGCGCCCACCAGCCATGGATATATATCCAAATAGGATATATACGATTTTAGGAAACAATTCAAACTTTTGTGGGGGAGGAACTCGAAGTGGTGGACCAATGTGACTTTAACTAAGTTTGGAAAATATTACGTCATCTAAAATTTGGACCAAGTCTCCAGCCATAGAGGCGGACTGGGCTAAATGCTTGTCTGACCCGGCTTTCATCCAACTACACAGAAGTAGAAAAGATAAGTATTTTTAAGGAAGTTCGTTGTAATAATATATTAATCTGTTTTTTGAAAGTCTGCTGAGAAACCGAAAACGTTTTAATATTAGGAGGCAACAAGTTCCACAATCGAACAATTCGTTTAAAAAAGGATTTTTATTAAATATTTATTTGTATCTGAGAGCTTCTAGAAGACGATAAAAATATATAATCAAATTAAAAAAGGAATAGAGGTATCAGATTTCAACAAACCGATCAAATGAAAACCCTACAAGCTGAAGGAAAAACTGTGAACAATGACTTCTGCAAACATCTACCATACGCAAATTTTAATATTTGACGGAAGCTGGACATAAAGTTGTTTATATTACACTATGCAACACTGAAAATGCAAACAACTTCTAGTATGGATTTTTTGAAAGTACATATTTAGACTACATTTTGTCCTGTCAGATCCAGTTCGGATTTTATGGTCGCATTCTGGTCAGTATCGGCTAAACTATTGGGAGTTGAACCAAGTAACCTTTTGAAACAATCTTCCAACAATTCTCAACAATTCTTTAGAACATTCTGAAACTCTAAAATGCTTACTTCATGTTGTTTCAGCCGTATTTTGCATCATATCTTTTACAACACGTATTACAAACACAGTTCACACCAACAGTTTATTCTCGCATTTCGGATTTCACTACATTATTGACATTTTTATTAAATCGTCATTATAGAGGCATTTTACAACAATGACATGTTCTGAAGAGTTGTGTATTACATTCCAGGGAATATTTTTTCGAAGGAAAATATTCAGAAAAAATTAACGGTTTAGGAGATACGGTGCGAAATGTATAAAAAATGTGGAATTTTTGCATATATTTTGAAATTTGAGGCAATAAACGTAGTTTTTCGAGTTCATTATTTCCCCAAATATTTTATTCTTTTCCTTATCTACAAATTTGTTTCAGAGGTCAGAAGAAAATTCGCATTGGTTTCAGAGATATAGCCCCTAATTTCTTTAAAAACGCAATATTTAACCATGTATAGATGGGGCCATAAAATCCGAGCTGGATCTGACACAACAAAACCCAACTAGGGTTTCTTGTCGTTTGGGTCTGTACTTTCAAAAACTCCTCAGTTCGAATTGTTTGCACAAGATCACCTTAAAAATGTTGCACAGTGTTATTTCCGTGGTACCCAGTATTACCTCAATACCATAAAGAATGTGAACAACAAATTTGTCGAAATAAATATATAATTGGTTTTCGATATATAGTCCACGAAAACCCCATTTCATGCACTTCCCTTCCCACAATATTGAACTCGCCATATTTTTTGATACAGGATACCATAAACCTCAAAAATGAACTAGCAAAGATGGAGTGTAATCATTACGGAACTCCGAGTTCATTTATTTATTTATTTATTTTTTTTTTTTTTGATACTGGAACGATATGGCATAAAGCCGTAATACAATAAAAATTGAAAATTTGAAGCAAAAGTTAAAAATTTTCGAACAAAAAAATCGAAATTATTTCTTATAAAATTTGTTAACGAAGTACATTTTCTGTACAGAAACTTCAGAAAATGTATGTTTTCATTTGAAATTTGGATATTTCAATTATAAAATTATTTTATGAGAAAGAAAAAGCTAATAATCTGTTGCATTAGCTAAAGAAATTTTTGGTCTACCAAACCATTTCGGGGGGGGGGGGGGGCGGGCCCCCTGTGCCCCCCCCCCCCTGCGTACGTCCCTGCATAAATCAATTGCGACTTGCGATTAAATATGAACAATCACGACAGTATTATTATGACGATTGTTTGTGTTGTTTGTATAAAGTTTTTGTATTGGGTTCGATTTGCACAAAACCAATGATGTGTGCGTGTTTTTGTCAATTGATTGCATTTTGATTGTCATTTGATGCCGATAACAACGACAAAAACAAATCACATTGGTATGGGTTGATTTTCGTCTATTGTTTACAACAGAGTTGTAAGTATTCAATATTGTATAAGCGTGCTTGCGTAATGAAAAACATTGATCTATGAACAAAAAAGTAAGGAAATTGCCATGTTATGAACTCGTGTCATGTGGTTCATGCTTTGTTATTGTTGTTGTTCTTATTGCCAGTAAAATTTCAAAAAAAAAAATATTTATAAAGCTAAAACATTGACACTCTAGGCAAGCATGCATGTGAGATGAAACCTGTTCAATAAGTTCCAATGTAGACACACAACAGTTATGCGAAAATACTTGTTGCATATATTCTGTACAGAAGCTGCCTAACAGCCAGCCCATACCTACATATAATAACTCCAACAGTTGTTTTTATTAAATGTACAAAACTATTCATAAATAGAGAGAGAGGAAATGGGTAAATACCCAAATTGTAAATACCCATTAAAATGTGTAAATTGGGTACAATATGTGGGTATAAACTACAGAAACTAAAATCATACAATTATATGCGATAACGCAGTGTTTTAGCAAATTTGTATTCACAAAATTGTATTCACTTTGCGCAAATTAGCGATGTTTTATAGGTTTTTTAATGCTAAGATGCAGCCGATGCTACATCTTAGCGTCCAAATTATATTTCGATAAATATATACAAATTAAAAGATATGGTCTTGCTGTCCATGAAAATCACATGCGGACAAAATAGATTTGTTACACATACATATTTTAAAAATGTATATGAATTAAAACGGTTTATTTGAACTCTATTTCCGTTTAAGAAGCGTAATGATACATCTCAACAATCCGATAATAGTCCTCAATTGTAAGCCTTCTATGTTAATGTTGATAAAGCAAAATCCGCACATTTTCTTAAGATTTTCAAGAAAAATAAAAGAAGTACTCATATAAATTTTTCCAATATTTTCAACTCTAGAATTTCAAATGCATTCTAGAGCATTCTGTTTCTTCAAACCAAAATTAATTTTTTGCATCCAAATATGTGCTTATTTTGGCAATAACATCCAAACTATTATCCCGATCATTATAATTTTGGTCTCATTTGATTCCCCGTTAAGTTATTATTTTAAACTATTTTTCTATATGAGATGATTTGATTTGATGCGATTTAAGATGATTTGATTTGATATGAAAAATTTATGCATTTTACATATTTTCTTACGCAACAAATATTTCAATAATAGGTACAAAAATGTTTGTGTGTACAATTTTTCTGTTTAAAATTCTCTTCAGACAAGTCAATAAATCAGAGAACTGTATAACCACAGCCACAACCTTCAAAATACCGAAAATAGGGAGGTATCGTTCTATGCGGCCTAAACTTAAACCGACAAACTTTAGGTGGAAAGTTTATTACCCCCAAGGAAGACTTAATTCCAACTTTCAGCCATTTCGGCGGGATTTTGAGGCTACAACCTTCGAAATACCGGAAATCGGGAGGTACCCTTCTATGGGGTCTATATGAAAACGTGCACCTATACTGGTTAATTTCAGGTGGAAAGTTTTTTACCCCCAACGAAGGCTTAATATCAAATTTCAGACATTTCGGAGGGATATTGAGGCCACAACCTTCTAAATACCAGAAATGCGGAAGTACCGTTCTATGGGGGCCATATGAACCTATACCGACAAATTGCAGGTGGAAAGTTTTATACCCCAAAAGAAGACTCAATACAAAAATTAATTAGTCATTTTGGTGGGATGTTGAGCCTACAACTTTCAAAATACCGAAAATCGGGAGGTACCGTTCTATGGGGGCTATATGAAAACGTGGACCAATACTGAAAAATTTCAGGTAGAAAGTTTTATACTCCCAACAAAGACTTTATACAAAATGTCAGCCATTTAAGTGTGATGTTGAAGTCACAACCTTCAAAATATCGGAAATCGGGAGATACCGTTTTATAGGGGCTATATGAAGGCGTGGACCCATGCGGACAAATTTAAGGTGTAAAGTTTCATACCCCTAACGAAGACTTAATACCACATTTCAGCCATTTCGGTGGGATTTTTAGACCATAAATCTTGCATATATTTTTGCATATGGTTTGCATATGCTCGTTTTATGCAAATATCGTCACCATAAATGCTCGAAGACCTAATCCACAAAATCACAACTTTACAGGAGAAGCAAAAAACGTTATAACATGAAAAACTGTTTTATGCAATATAATTCTTATATTTATAATTCGGGATATTATCAATCCTATAAGAATGGGAGTAATAAATGAAACCAAAACCATTTTCCGAAATGCCATTTCTTGAATAGGATCGCTGTTTTTGAACGCAGAGCATATATTTTAACTTCATGTATCAGATCCCATCAAAAAACTAATTTCGATTTGCGTGTGGGTTTCGTCTTCGGGCATTTTTGGTGACGATATATAAAAATATGTCAACATATGCAATATGACGAGTTTCTGTCTAATCAGATTTTCTCTACGACCATCCTAACCATATATGCATTTGCATTCAGCTGTCTACTTATAGCGATTTTAAGTCCCATCAAAAAGTTTATATATGCATATAAAATTAGATTTTTTTGGCGCCTATAAAATTGATGACCTCTCTAAACTACTTTTATAGCATTGAGAACCAGTCCAAATAGCACCTATCGAAAACAATACCCGTTTATTAGACTTCATTAGAAAAGAATACTCCCTAAATGATTTCTTTAGAACAGTCTCCTCGAGAAAAAGGTCATCTAAAGAATAACAATAATAGGACAGAATATACATTTAGGGTATGCTATAGAAGAGAAACCCCTTAAACGGCTTCTATAGACGATATACCCTTTCTATGTGGGGAAAAACTCCTTTAAGGACCCTTATAGATAAGCCTCCTACAGAAATGACTTCTTTAGAGAGAAAATCCTGTATAGACCTTCCGATGCTAGATAAAACATTCATTTATTTCATTTCAGGTGCATCTATAAAGTGAAGACCCTATAAGGGGCTTCTAAATAAGAAGACCCCTTAAAATACATGCAGGAAGGCTTCTACCACACAGAAGACCCTTTAAGAGGCTTCTATAGAACATAAGACCGCTTTAGTGAACTTCTATAGAACAGAATACCGTTTTAGGGAACTTCTATAGGACAGAAGTTCCCCTTAAGGTGCTTCTATGCCACAGAAAACCTCTTTAGCAGGCTTCTGAAGAGTAAAAGACCTCTTTAGGAAGCTTCTGTGGCACATGATGACCATGTCTCTGTGGCACAGAATAACCCCTCCAGGGGCTTCTGTAGAAAAGAAAACCATTTCAAGTGCCCCGCAAAGCAAAGAATATCCCTTTAAGGGGTTTCTAAAGCACAGAGGAACCCTTTAAGAGACTTCTATAGAACAGAAGACTGCTTTGAGGCGTTTCTAAACCACAAACTTGTTTAGAGGCATCCATAAAAAATATGCTATAAGAGGATTCTATAGCAAGAAGACCCCTTAAGATTCATGCAGCGGGCTTTTATCGAACAGAGGACCACATTGGTCTGGTTTAATAACTATAACTTATATAGGTCTCTATAGCACAGAAGAGTTTTCTATAGGAAAGATCGCCCCTTTAAGATACTTCTATAAAACGAAATATCCCTTTAAAGAGCTTTTATACCACAGAAAACACCTTTAACAAACTTCCATAGAACAAACGATCCCTTTAAAAAGCTTCTACAGCAAAACGGAACTTTTTGAGGGGCTGCTATAAAAGCTAAACCCCTTTAAGGAAATTCTATAGAAAGAAGACATTTTAAGCGGAGTGGGACCTTTTATGGAGCTCATATAAAGAGAAGATACCTTATGGAGGTTTAACAGAAACAATCCGTCCATTCAGTGACTTTTATGGGAGTGGGATCGCTTATCAAGCTTCCTCTTGAGAGACTGCTAAGGAGAGAAGACCCCTTAAAGAACGTCAATTTATTAAAGATTTTAAGGAGCTTCTATTAAGCTCAGAGCCCTTAAAGTGTCTTCTATAGAAAGAATATCCTTTACAGGGGTGTCTATAGAGATAGCTCCTTAGATGGGCTTCTATTGAAAAATACCATATAGAAAAGCTTCTGTACAAAGAAGACCCCTTAAAATATTATATAAGCAGAACACTCTTTAAAGGGTTTCAGTAAAGCGAACACTCTCTATTTGTCTTCTAGAGAGCGAAAACCCGAAAAGAGGATTCTATAGGGAGGAGGACACTAAACGTTCTTCTAGAGGGAATACCCTTTATAGTGTTCCGTAAAGATAAGAACCCTTTAGAGAGAGGAGGAGAAGAACATCTTAAGAGTGCTTCAAGGAAACTGTGTGCAGTTTAGACAAATCACCCTTTACTTTTCTTGCAGTCACTAGTCTTCACTAACAGCTCATTTGTCGTTTCTCATGAAACAGCTTCCATCAATCTGTCTCACACAATTCTAAATAGAAAAGTCTCATTTGTATGCATCAACTGGAAACATTGTACATTCCGGCGTATAATAAATGCAAATAATATCAATCATACGCCTTGTTAAAATAAAACAAATTGCCTTTACATTTACTTCTTCTGCTTATTCTCGAAGATTATCTTCCATGGAGACACTGGCATGGGGTAGGGAGATAAAGTAGCAAAACTTTGTTTAAGTATTTGCATTATCCCGTAGACTGTAAAATTGCGCGTATGGTGGACACAGAGACAGACAGCCATGGTAATTTGTTAAACCGTAACTACGATAAAAATTCTCTACTGCTGTCCTATTTTCTGTGTTCTTTTTCTTGTTATGTCTTTATCATTCTTCTTGACTGAAGTGGAGTTCAAAACTTTTCAAATAAACACAACGACATTAACTGCTTAGGATTCATGTATTTAGGAGCTACTTTGTTAACCCTTAAGAAGCTGAATTTTTTATGTTACAAACATTATGGCACAAGATATTCCTGAATCCAAAATTTTTAGCTCTACAGAGAGTTCAACTAAATCCTCTAAAGACAGTAACAGGTTCTTGCATAAAGAGCTCTGCGTGGGTTAAATATGTATGAAAAAGGAAATTACTTCTTTACTTTGTTCCCTTTGCCATTGCATCCCAAGTGGCCAACAATAATGTCTTCTATCAAAAGCGTTAAGTTCTTTCCTCCAACTACTTCGAAGTTGGAAGTAAAATTAACTGCAACGAAGAAAATATACGAAAAAATATTTTGCAACTCTTACAACAAAATTCTGCCTGTCCTTCACATACATATGCGCGACCATATTGAAATATTTTAATACAAAATATTGAAGGAAGAAGCAAAATGAACAACAGTTGAAGGAAACGAAGGAAGAAGCACAAGTTTTTGTTCAATATTTTGCAAAACAAAAAAATCATTTTTAGAGTGCGGTATTATGCAATGAAAACCGTAATAATTGCACTCAACAGAAATGAAACCTAAGCAGGATGTTTGTCAGGACAGGCTTGAACTGAAAAAAGGAATAACAAAAATTTACTCTTCCACATTATCGATAGACATGATAATGAAAAGAATATATTTTGATACAAACGAAGTTACATATTAGTACTCCCATCATATTGGTATGAATCACTTTAAACTCTTTTACAAATAAAAACCTTTAGTTTTCTAGCCCTTCTATTCTTCATAATTTCAGATTATCATACAATTTGTCCAATAACTCATTTGGTTTATGGTCTATACTCAGCTTATATACAAGTGCTGACAATATGTATGTTCCAGAACATGCAGGAATCTACTGCGGTAACAATTTTTCGTTTATGATATTGAACAAATAGTAAAAATTAGTTCTTACAGAACGTTAAAAACTTGGGTTTGGGCGTCGGTTTAGAAACCCTACCCTAGAAAAAACAGCCTATGAAAGACTTGCTGCAATTCGATTAAAAGCAAAATTCTTCAACATCAGCTTTATTTGCGCTCATGCTCCCACTGAAGACAACGACGAACAAACCAAAGATATAGTATTTTACAAGCGCTTAGAAGAAACTTATGACCGTTGCCCTGCCCATGACGTTAACGTTATACTAGGCGATTTTAATGCCAAAATTGGAAAGGAGAATATCTTAGGCCCAACAGTCGGGAAATTCAGTCTCCATAGTGAAACATCTGACAATGGTATGAGGCTGATAGACTTTGCAGCGGCAAAAAACAGGGTAGTTAGCAGTACCAGATTTAAACATCTCGACATCCATAAGGGCACCTGGTTGTCTCCAGATCAGAAAACAAGAAATCAAATTGATCACGTTGTGATAGATGGAAGACATTCATCAAGCGTGTTAGATGTGCGTTCGTTTCGAGGAGCAAACATAGACTCCGACCACTACCTTGTTACAGCAAAGGTACGCACCCGGTTAAACAAAGTACGAACAGACACAACACGAAAGTTAGACATCGGTAAGCTGCAATCACAACAGATAGCCACAGCATATTCCACTCAACTAGCCCAATTGCATAATCAAAGCACTCCTCATCCCGATAACATATCAGGACAATGGCAAAACATTGCCCACTCCATGCAAACAGCCGCAAAATCAGTACTTGGATACCAGAGACCTCCACAAAGGAATCCATGGTATGACCAGGAGTGTCGAACTGCTACCGAAGAGAAAAATGCGGCATATAGGGCTACTTAACAATTAGTAGCAACGCGTAATGCACGAGAGAGGTATCGGGAGAAAAGGAGAGAGGAGAAACGTCTTTTCCGCACGAAAAAAGAGAGATGGAAATTCGGGAGTGTGAACAAATTGAGATGTACAGGAGACAGAATGAAGTCCGAAAATTCTACCAAAGAGTGAAACATCAACTTATGGCTTTGGAACTGGCACATCCTCCTGTAGAGACCGGCAAGGTAATCTGCTAATTGATACTGAGAGTGTACTAAGGATATGGAAATAACATTTTTCCAAACTGTTGGTATCCAATAGTAGCGAAGTCGAAGAAGATACCACAGAGCCAATCCCAGAATATGGTATTGAATATATACCACCTGGCCAAGATGAGGTAAAGACAGCAATAAACCGGCTGAAGAATAATAAGGCATTAGGAGCTGATGGCCTACCAGCCGAGCTGTTTAAAACCGAAGGCGACACGCTGATAAGGTGTATGCATCAGTTAGTTAGCTCCATCTGGCAGGAAGAAGGCGTACCCGACGATTGGAACCTGAGAGATAATACTTTATGCTCCAACTATAGGGGCATCAGTCTTCTCCCTATCGCCTACAAGATAGTCAGGGATATTGCGAACGACTAAAGCGAAATAATTGGACCATACCAATGCGGCTTTAGACCTGGCAAGTCCACCATTGACCAGATATTTACCCAAGAGATGCAGATCGACACCTACCACCATTTTGTCGATTATAAAGCAGCCTTTGACAGCCCGCTAAGCCATGTCTGAATTTGGTATCCCCGCAAAGCTCATTCGGCTTTGTAAAATGACTCTAACTGACACAAGATCTTCAATAAAAATAGGAAAGAACCTCTCCGAAGTGTTTTGTACCAAAAGAGGTTTCAGACAAGGAGACAGCCTTTCGTGTGATCTTTTCAACATCCTGTTAGAAAAGGTTATACGAGAGGCAAATGTCAAAAGAAGTGACAAAAATAGCCACATGTTACTTGCTTATGCTGACATCATGGGACGATCAGTAAAAGAAGTAACCGATACCTTTATAAAGGTTGAAGAAGAATCTGTTGAAGTTGGCCTGGCGGTAAACGGCGAGAAAACCAAGTTGATGAGCGCAATGCGTCCAATAAAATCGGACCAACTTTTGAAGTTGGTTCCTATAATTTTGAGGTAGTAAAAGACTTCGTCAATCTCGCCACCGCCGTAAACACAACAAATGACATCGGTTGTGAAATAAAAAGAAGAATTGTATTGGCCACCAGATGCTACTTTGGCTTAAGTAAGCACTTCAAAAACAAAACCACAACTCGTCAAACAAAAATAACGCTTCACGAAACACTGATACTACCCGTGCTGATGTATGGTTTCGAAGCCTGGGTACTTGCTCAAGCAGATAAGGCAGTGTTTGGGGTGTTTGAGAGAAAAATTCTTCGAAAGAGCTACGGACCAATCTGCGTTGACGGTGAATATCGACGCACAGTGTCACGACCGTGGCCAAAAATGGTAAAAACTAAATATTTCGTTGAACAAATTTATTGATGGGGAGTGATAGAAAACATATTAATTAAGAAGAATCTGAATTTTGGTACTAATACGTGAAGTAGTTTTTGCTATATGAGGATTTAAATCCGACAATTTTAGTTAATACGTATTTTTGTGTGTTTTTTTCTAAAATTAATAAATTATATTATGCGTTAATATTTAAAATTTAAAAGTAACGGTCGCTGCAAAAATTGTTCCTAAGTTCTCTTGGGATGTAATAAACTTGGCTATACCTTTGTTTGCATGTAAATATTAATCATATGGTGTTTACATTTACCCAAACATGTATTACTAAGTGTATTAATTTTCTGAAGCAAATTTTAAATTGAGTGGAGTGGGGAAAAAATTGTATAAAAGTGTATATCGATATTTTTTGCTGTATGAGTAGTAAAAAGTGAGTACTTCAAATATATAAAGATCCCAGCTGCAGAGGTTTGCAGACGAATGTGTCACTTCTCTTTTTCAGCGACCACCTCACTGAGAGGATACCCCCTTTTTTAACAAATCGTTTTGCGGTGTTGGCTATAGCCCGAAAACGAATGAACCGATCATCATATATTTTTGTGGGCTTATTAAGTACCTAATAGTCTTGCTTTAAAACGAGAGAATTTTTAAAAATATAAATTTTTAAAAAAATTGTGGACAGCGAAAATCAAAATTAGATTTTTTACAAAAAATTGACCGTTTTTTGACCACTAATCGGTCAAAAATTTTTTTAAAGGAAATTTCTCATATATAAAGACAAGAGTTTGATATATTCAATATGCTCACAAACAATATGAAGACTAAACACCAAATTTCAGTCATATCGGGTGGATATTGAGGCCACAACACTCAAAACACAGAAAATGAGGAGGCACGGTTCTATGGGGGCTATAGGAAGACGAGGACCTATACCGACATATTTCTGATGGAAGGTTATAAGTCCCCCAACGGAGACTTAATACCAATTTTCAGCCATTTCGGTGTGATAATCAGGCTAAAACCCCCAAAATACCGAAAATCGGGAGGTACCGTCCTATGGGGGCTATATGAAGGCGTGGACCTATGCAGACAAATTTCATGGTGAAGGTATAATGCCCCCTGCGAAGACTAAATACCAAATTTCAGCAACTTCGGTGTAATAATGAGGCTAAAATCTTCAAAATACCGATAATCGGGAGGTACCGTTATATGGGAGCTATATCAAAACGTGGACCGACCAACCCAAATTTTTGTCCTGAAGATTGTAAGTCAATAATATGTACGTGTACCAAAATTGATGCACCTACGACAACTCCTTCTATTTTTGGCCACAGTTAATATGAACTCGCGACATAGTGCGACGTCGTATGAACCACGAGCTGCATCTGCTATTCAACGACATCAATATAGTTAAACGTATCGAGATGCAGCGATTTCGTTGGCTAGGTCATATCGTAAGAATGAGCGATGATGCACCCTCTAAAAAGGCGTATAAATTCGAGCCACATGGCGGTGCACGCAGAATTGACAGGCAAAAGAATAGATGGCGCAAACAAGTGGATGAGGAGATGACAAGGCGCGGTATTCCAGAAAGCGAAGCACTAAACAGAGAGAATTGGAGATCTTTTCTTAGTTCGGTCTATGGAACAAATGTTCTGTAATGGGACAGCTAAGACTGGCGTGTGGTAACTCAGTCAGTTGGCCTGACTGCAAAGACACTTAGCTCACATTGTATGCTTTGAGAGTGTAGATTATTTGCTCATGCGTTTGTGGTTTCGATATACACTTGTTTTCGCACTTTCACGAGCTGTCCGGCTTCTCTCAGATTACGCCATTTTATGACGCGTCAATGAACACATTCGTTGCAGCTTCGTCGCAGCCCCCATGTAAGAATTTGTTGCTCCTTTTTTACTATTATCCCGCAGTAGAATTCCAGAATACCGCCTAGCGGATCCTCTGACATTCATGTTGTTGCTGGTTGTTTCCATCACAGTAACAACCTGGTACATTGTTGCTGGTTGTTTACTTCTTTATTTACATCGAGAAGATAATAGTATAATGATTGAGCTAGGATTAAGAGTGGTAGTGGGCGGAAAAGGCATCCAGTGGTCATTTTTTGTTCATAGAAGACCACGAGATGTCTACTTTTGTCTACAGAAGACCATAATAGATTTTCTTTCGCCTATAGAAGACCTCAAGAAGTTTCCTTTTAATTTTCTCTGATCTCAAGAAATCAAGCGGTGTTCTCAAGAGGTCTTCTTTTGCCTATAAAAGACCTCTAGAGAACTTCTGTTGTTCACAGAAGACCTCAAAAGGTCTCCGATTCTTTGCAGGAGGTCTCATCTTTTCTATGGAACTCCTGAAAAGGTCTTCCTTTGTTTGTAGAAGACATCAAGAGGGTTTCTTTCGTCTATAGAAGGCCTCCAGAGGTCCTTTATTCATATGTCTATAGAAGAACACAATAGACTTCCTTTCGTATATAAAAACCTTAAGAGGTTTCCATTTGCATTTAGAAGGTCTCGAGACGCCTTCTTTTGTCTATAAATCTCCTAAATAGAAAATATCAATTTTATTGATAGAGTACCACTTTTATTTATAGAAGACTTCAAGAGTTTTTTTTATAGAAGACCACAATAAGTTTTCTTCGTCTTTAGAAGACCTCAATAAGTTTCCTTGTGTCTGTAAAAGATGTCAATCGGTCTTCTTCTCATGTGATCTTTCTTTGTCTATAGAAGTCCTCCAGATAATCTCTTTTGTCTATAGAAGGTCTTCTTATGCCTAAAAAAGGCCTCCAGAGGTCCTCTTCTATTCATAGAAGACCTCGAGAAGTCTCATTTTGTCTATAGACTTCAGGAGGTCCAGAAGACCTCCATTTTTCTATAGAACACCTCAAAAGGTTCTGTTTTGTTCAGGTTTTCCTTCTATAGAAAATCTCAAAGGGTCTACTGTCCTATGTCGCCTTTGTGGTGGAGAGTTTTAAATTGTTGGCAGGATAAACTTTAATTTTTGTTATTTATTTTTATATACGACGGAAACTACACACTCAATGATTTTTAATTGTTGAAATTTCATTAGGCCAATATCTAACAAGCAACAAATCCGCTAACTAAATGGCTAAGTGACGTTTAGTTTTATTTTATTTTTCAACAGATTTAGTTACTGAAAATAACAAACACAACGGAATATAGAAAAAAGAAGAATGAAAAAAAAGCTTAAATAATTTAACATGCTTGACTTGCTGACGAAACCATTTTCGAAGATTAAAACATGGATTACAGCGCCGACGACAACGAAAGAGGAACAAACCCAGCAATGATGCGGTTGCTGCAGGCAAATAGTTAGTCAAAACCATCTCAGTGATGGAACAGCGACGACGACAATTTAGCCCCAGTAAAGATTTTGTTGCTGCAGGCAAATAGTTATATTTAACCGTCTATGTGATGGAAAGTTGTTGTTACAGGGAATGACAGCAACAAGAACAACAAAAACGTAAAGTAATGCTAAACGGACACTTAGTGGAGCACAACAGAATGAACTGAGCGAAAAAAGAAGTTAAAAAAATTAAGAGCTTTAAATAAATGTTAAATATTTAACTTAAACCAGTAGTGGGATTCTGTAACTCATTTTTGCTGTTATCGATAATTGTCGGTAAAATTAAAATGCTTATAATTTCGATAATTAACGAAATTTTTCGGTAAGTTAACGATGAATAAAAAGTAGTCGCTAGCCCTTACCGACACCAACAGTGATTTCAACTTTTCTTTATGTTTTTAGTCATAATTTTGCGATTTAATTTTGCCGATTTTTGTCGGTAACAGCAAAAATGAGTTACAGAATCCCACTACAGGTGCTCATGGGTTTTTTGTTTATAAACTACGAGGCTTAAAATTCAAATAATAGTTATTGATAGAAAAATATAATATGTTTCACATTTTATTAGAACGATTATCACTAGCAACATAGGGCGGTACTAATATTATGTTGTATATTAGGCATACACCGCAAATTTCAACAACAAATATTTTTTACTACTATTAGTCATACACAGCATAGAACATCCAAATTAATTTATGGTAATTTTGAAAAACAAAAATCCAAATTAACAAGGCCTCGTCTGTGAAACCACAAAAATTCGCAACATATATTTGGAACATGACTTCGATTTAATTTATCTGTTATTAAAATAGAAGCATGTCCCATAAAGGACTTTTATATTTGTTAATTCTTTATTTACAATTCAAGTGAAACTAATCCGTATCCATGAGATTATTTTCACATCAATATAACACTTAATTTTAATTAAGACAACCATTTCAGTTTATGAAATTAAATATGTTTTCTTATGTTCTCCAATAATTAAGTTACAATCTAATCTTCTTTAATATTTAAATATCAATAGCATTTAAATCTTACTATCAGCAAATCCTCTGCATTGGTTTCCATGGAAATCCATTTATATTTCCATATGTCCACTATCAAAGGAGCTTACAACAAAAACGACATTCTTGAACAAAACATTGACCACCCGTTGCTTCCCAAATGCCTCTATGTCCCACCCACAAAAACATACAAACCAACATTTTTGTGGATTTACATAAAATCTCAATATACATGCATACCAATATTGCTTCAAATGTGTGTGGCATGTGTGTGTGTGAATGCAAGTTTTTAGAAATTTATATTAATTTTGCTTGCAATTGATGTACGATGACTACCCACAAACTCGGTACGTAAGAAGTTCTATGAAAACCTAACACATTCTTATGTCTTAACAAATTCCAAAATCCACATTCCAACACTGGTTAACACTCAGTAGCATTTCCACACATGGATTTATCTGTTTGTATACAGAAGTGTAATTTAATAAGAATGGAGTAAAAAAGACCATAAGTTTATGTTTTTTCATCTGAAAAAATTAAATATAGATTGACTAAACAATATTTTTGTAGAACTACAAGAAGTCTCCCAAGAGGACATGTATCGAATACCAAGAATTTTAATCTGTTAAAGATTAAAAAAAGTCTAAAAGTGCCCAGCCGAAGACCAAACAAAAATTCTTCTTAGAATACCTAAGCATAAAGGAACAGAAAAATTGCGGAGGTGCTTAGAAGGAGTATTGTTTCTCTCCAGAGACATTTGCCGTTTCAGACTAAAAACATGTAAGCAAACAAACGAAAATGGCAGCTATACTTTATTTCACAAGAACAAATACTTCGACCATAAGGTATTATATCGAAGACCATGAACTTTTCCAAGGAATATCATGAGGGCTCCTACGGAAAACTTGGAGCTTTCATATAAACGACCATGAAGTCTCCAACATAAGACCACGAGGTCACATATAGAAGGCAATGGAGACTCTTATAGAAGTCGATGAGGTCTCCGATGGAAGACCACGAGACCATAGACCATGATCGCTTGAAAACCTATAAAAAATCATTAGGTCTCCAAGATGATTCCAATAGAAGCCTATGGGGTCCCTCATGCGGGGCCATAAAACCACGAGGTCTCCTATAGAAATTTATAATTCATTTCCTGTAGAAGACTACGAGGAGATTATATAGAGGGCATGAGACTTCCTATAGAAGACCATGAGGTCTCCTATAAAAGACCTTGAGGTATCCTATCAAAGACTATGTGGTATACTTTAGAAACGTTTAAAGTCTCCTATAGATGACCATGAGGTTTTCTCTAGAAGACCATCAGCTCTAAATGATGACTATTAGATGATATCCTATAGAAGTCCATGAGGGCTACCATGAGAAAACGACGAGGCCTCTTATTGAAGACCATGAAATCCTCTATAGGACACCACGAACTCTCTCATAGAATAGAAGACCATGAGGTGTCCTATAGAAGACAATGAGCTCCCCTGTAGATGTCCACGAGGTCTCTTATTGAAGATGTGAACTCTCCCATAGAAGACCATGAACTCTCCCATAGAAGACCATGAACTCTCCCATAGAAGTCCATGAACCATCTTGTAAAAGACTATGAACTCTTCTATAAAAGTCCATCAGGTCTTCCACAATATGCCCAAAATGCTGTCACAATAACAAGCTGCAAGTCACTTTTTATACCCTCAGCATTTATGCTAAGGAGTGTATATACCCACTTTCATGTGGTCAAAATGTGCCTAATCGAAATAATGCTTTTAGACAACAAGTATGTTGGGACGAAATCCCTTTCAGACAATTTGGAGGTGATGGAGGTGTTTCAGACAACTTGGAGGTGATGTCGCCATGTCCGTCCGTCTCTCTGGCGGGCTGCAGCGCTCGATAACTCTCGAACGAATCAAACAATTTGCTCCTAAATTTTACTTTCGTAATATTCTGTCCAAACTTAGTTTAAGTTCGAAGACTGGTTATATAGGCCCACTCTTTCCGATACCAGTTTAGGACCTGTTCTCGACTCGCTTTGATTTTTGTTGTAACAGCTTGTATTCACTGCCCCCATACGACGGTAAAAGTTTCATCAGAGGCAAGTCCATACTTCCTGAGAAAATAGTCTGAAAGGTGCAAAAAAACCCTATGACACGGTGGATGGAACGCAAGGAAACTCTCGAACGGATCTGCCGATTCGGTCCAAAATTAGGCCTTCGTAGTATTTTGTTTAAACTTAGTTTAAGTTTGCGGATAAGCCACATCGGTAAACTCCTTCAGGTACCTCCCCCACAAAAGTTTCAAATGTTCGGAAAAATTGTGCGCACGAGAACTCTTGAAGGGAGTGACCGATTTGGTATATACTTTACACATCCTAATATAACAAAACAAAACATTGTTCCACAACATCCCATACGGGACAAGGGAGACTTCTCTCATATCAAAGAGTGCACCCCGATTCATATTTAGCTCAATGATATGGGACCTACTGTTTATCGCCGAGTCCGAACGGCGTGTCTTAAGACACCACTTATGGAGAAGTTTTTCAAGGCTGAAATACTCAGAAAATGTCGCCAACATTACTGAGGGGTATTTTGCCACCGTTGAAAAATGTTTGATGTTGCCTGGCCGGGGAATCGAACCCCCGACCTTCTGCGTGCAAGGCGGGCGTGCATACCATTCCCCCACGGTGGCACACATCCTAATATATCTACCAGATATAGATCAGGTTCGAATATGGACTATATTTGTCCACTACTTCGGGTACCCCCACACAAAGTTTCGGATAAATTCACTTTAAGATCCTTAAGGCACGAGAACTCTCGAACTGATCAACCAATTTGGTCCAAAATTTGGCCTTCGCCATATTTTGTCCGAACCTATTTTCAGTTCGAAGATGGGACCGACCCACAACTTCCGGTACTTCACCCCAATATTTAAAAAAAGTCATTTAAATGGTATGCAGGAAATCTCTTGAACGGGACAACCATTTAGGTCAAAACTTTAGATCTTCTAATATTTTGCCCAAATTTAGTTTAACTTCTAAAATGGCCTATGTCGGTCCTCTCCTTAGGGTATTTCCCACACAAAAGTTCAACATTTGTGTATAAGTCTAGTTAAGGGTATGTTCGAAGCGCCTTTTGAAATGTATGCCTATGCTGTTCATTGTGGTCCTGTTCACAGCGATATTATGTTTTCCAGAAATTAAACGACGACCCACTGAAATCACAAGTGGGCGCGATATCTATCTAAAAGATATGACTCCCAAAATAAGATCCACATACATAATGGACTGTGTCGTACCATTTCTTCAAGTACCTCCTCCGCACCAATTTTGAACTTTAATCCTAATTCACATTTTTTGGCAAGTTCAAATATCCGAAAAGGGCCAACAAACTGAGAAGGCTCTAAATACATTCGATCTGTCCGTAGATGAAAGTTTCAATGCACATAGACTTCGAAAAAGCCGACTGATACTTTTTTACTTGTTTTAATGTAATTCCGTATTCATATCTCAGAAATCTTGAACATCAGATGTACTAATATACCCAAAATGCTGCCGCAATAACAAGATGCAAGTCATTTTTTTTTTGTTTGTTTAATTTTATTACCAAAAGTTTGTTTTAAAAAACTTTAATCCCCATTATTACAAGTCTTCTTTTGTTATAGTTTGGATTTACCGAACAGATTTATAGCGTTGCGGTTAACTTAAAGTTAAAAGTGATGATTTAATTCCAAGGTGGAGCTTCTTGGTATTAACTTTCAATGTAAAAATTATATTTTTAATGCCTCCAAATTGGTTTATTTTGCGTTTTCAAATTCATCAGATAGTAAAAGAACACATATAATAATGGCCCTAAATGTTATGGAAATAGATACCTAAGCTTAACTCATACCCTAGACAGACGGCAGCGTTAATTTGCATTAACTGCCTTAATTCAAATTAATTCGTGAATTATCCACATTCTTAATGCACAAAATCAAAGGAAATTTAAACTGAATTTGGCAATTTCAATATGGCAATGCTGTTGAAAATCAATTATCTTTTGTCAAATTTCCATGTTTAAGAAATAAAAAGGGGAAGCAAATCAGCAATTTTCGCGTTTCTTCAAAATAAGTAGTGGTCTTTCGCGAGTAGAATAGCAGCTAATCGTTTGTCACACCTTCTAACAAATCTCTTTTTCAAATTATTTTCACAAAAATTTCATTACCCACCATACCAATTCTATCGAAAACTATATCTTCCTCAAATGTTTTGTTAAAGTTTTGCAATATTAAAAAGACTCAAAAATATCGCGAATAAATTAATTTTATTTTTGCTTTCATCGTGGTGAAAAGATCAAAGGTAGAAAGTGTATTTGTTTCGCATACTTTGTCGAACTTTTGTAAAGCTTTATGAAATGGTCTGCTGGCTACAAACAAACAACACAAACAGCTGTTTCATAAATGCAGATACTATCGTCTGTCAGGGTGAAAAATTAATTCAAATTAAGACATTTTTAATGCAAATTAACTCTGCCGACGTTCTAGGCTATTAGAACAAAACAACCATTGGTCGCAACGATAGCAAATACAGACGTAGATATTTGCATGCAAACGATGAACAAAAACAAATCCCCGGTTTGTTGGAACAACCACTTTTACCATTTTACATGTGTGTTGGTTTTGTAGAACGAGCGGTGGGTGAATAAGGGCAACGATGAAAAACAAATGTAAGTAGTAACATATGAATAGACAAATTCTACTTTTGTGGGGGCAAATCAAAAGCAAAAGGGAACAACTGACGAAATAATTTGGTTATAATATTGCTTATGGATTTTTAATTAGCTTAACATAAAATCTTTTGTTTTGAAATGAAAATGTGTGATTGAAAAAATGTTGATAGTTTTACTTTGACAAAATATTAGTTAAGCTTTTCTTCTGTTGCTTATGTATACGAGGGGAACTAAAAAGGTTTCTGGCCTAGACCGTATGTCAAACTGTCCTGAGTACGTTAGGCCTAAAACCTTTCTAACTTTCCAAAAAACATGTCAAATGGCATTTGGCAACACTGCGTAATGCCTAGGCCGGCAACTTTTTTAGTTCCCCACGTAAACCCAATTTCCAAATTTCGTAAAAAGCGACAACAACACAAATTCTCTATTCATATGAACAAACAGACCTACATCAATCTTTGTGTTGCTTTACACTTCTGCGAAGCTTCTGATGGTAACAATAACCTTTAAACCCTTTTTCGATTTAAACATTTTCCCTACTAACAATCGCTGCTCTACAATAACAGCGAATTCTTCTTTTTACCTTCAATTATTTTTTTTTTCAATTTGTTTTATTTCGCTATTCTTTTTCTACTATCTCCAAGTGATAATGCTGCAACTAGCCATGTCGGAAAACATGCAGTGACCATTTTATGACAACATTTCATACATATTAATGAATTGAAAGTAAAAAAAACGAACTACTGAATTCCCAATTCAAAAGAGGAGGGGCGTAAATATAAAGTCTAGCCAATAAAATGTTCATTAAATATATATTTTTGTACAAATTTGTAAAAATGAATGGTTGCTTGTCATGGTTACGTCAAGGAAGCTCTGTTAAATTGTATCACAATTTAAGAAAAACAAAATTATATTCTTTTTTGGGGTGTCTGTGTGATGCCTCGCAACGTAACTTATCAAATTCGGTTTTTTTATAAAAATTATATTTACTTTATAATTTATGAAGTGTAAACTTTCATGAATTTATAAAAATGTAAAGGTTATTCCATTTCATGACCTTCACTTAAAAATTATTGTGCGAAAAATATTCCCGCTTTCAAGAAACTTGTGAACAATTTCGTAAAATAACTCTTAAGTGATGACGTATGGTGACGGAGGGGATGGAAGATACCAAGGAACGGTCCTGACCAGCTTAAACATGGCAAAGCTCATCTCAAGTGGACACTGACCTCCCCGTGGTGTCACCTGGGGAACTGCCTTTAACACCCTTTAAAGATAGTTGGCGTCGGTTTAGTAACCCTCCCCTAGAAAAAACAGCCCACTATGAAATAACGAAGGAAAAGAAAAGCAAACTCGCACTCTTTATAGAGAAGGTTCAGTTTACGCATTGGCAGATGTTCTTGAAAACTACAAGGCCGACATTACTGTCATACAGAAAATATGTTGGAATGGGAAAGGCGTCACAACAACACCTAAAGGTGACGCACTGTATTATAGCTGTCATGGCAAAAAGGCGTGAGTTTGGTTGCGGATTTGTAGTTGGCCGGAGGTTAAAACATCTGGTCTCCAGCATCACACCAGTAAATGAAAGACTTGCTACAATACGGATAAAAACAAAATTCGTCAACATCAGCTTTATTTGCGCTCATGCTACCACTAAAGACAAGGACGAACAGACCAAAGATATATTTTACGAGCGCTTAGAAGAAACATATGACCGTTGCCCTGCCCAAGACATTAAAATTATTCTAGGCGATTTTAATGCCAAAAATTGGAAAGGAGAATATCTTTGGCCCAACAGTGGGGAATTTCAGTCTCCACAGTGAAACATCTGACAATGGTATGAGGTTGCTAGACTTTGCAAGAAACATGGTAGTTATCAGTACCAGATTTAAGCATCTCGATATTCATAAGGGCACCTGGCTGTCGCCAGATCAAAGAAGAAGAAATCAAATTGATCACGTTGTGATAGATGTAAGACATGCATCAAGTGTGTTGGATGTACGATCGTTCCGAAGTGCAAACATAGACTCGGACCACTACTTCGTTGCAGCAAAGGTACGTACCCGTCTAAACGTTGCAAATAAAGCACGAACAGACACAACGCGGAAGTTGGACATCGATAGGCTGCAAACACAGCAGATAGCCACAGCATATTCCACTCAACTAGCCCAATTGCTTAACGCGAGCACTCCTTGTCCCGATAACATAACAAAACAATGGCAAAATATTGCCCACTCCATGCAAACAGCCGCAAAATCCATACTTGGATTCCAGAGACCTCTACAAAGGAATTCATGGTATGACCAGGAGTGTCGTGCTGCTAACGAAGAGAAAAATTCGGCATATTACAATCAGTAGCAACGCGTAGCGCACGAGAGAGATATCGGGAGAAAAGGAGAGAAGAGAAACGTCTTTTCCGCAAGAAAAAGAGAGAAATGGAAAAGCGGGAGTGTGAAAATAATCGAGATTTTCAGGAGCCAGAACGACATCCGAAAATTCTATCAAAGAGAAACATTAAACTGATGGCTTTGGAACTGGCACATCCTCCCGTAGAGACCAGCAAGGTAATCTGGTAGCAGATACGGATAGTGTACTAAGGATATGGAAAGAGCATTTTTCCAAACTGTTGGTATCCAATAGTAGCGAAGTCGACGAAGATATCTAAGATCCAATCCCAGAAGATGGTATTGTATGTATACCAACCGGCCAAGATGAGGTAAAGACAGCTATAAAACGGCTGAAGTGTAATAAGGCAGCTGGAGCTGATGGCCTACCAGCCGAGCTGTTTAAATCCGGAGGCGACACGCTGATAAGTTGTATGCATCAGCTAGTTAGCTCCATTTGGCTGGAAGAACGCGTACCCGACGGTTTTAACCTGAGCATCCTGTGTCCCGTCTATAAGAAAGGAGATAAGACTTTACGACTCCCCATCGCCTACACGATAGTGTCAGGGATATTGGGCGAACGACTAAAGCCCATGGTCAACTAAATAATTGGATCATGCCAAGTCCACCGTTGACCAGATGTTTACCCTGCGGCAAATCCTGAGAAGACCCAAGAGATGCAGATCGACACCTACCACCTTTATGCCGATTATAAAGCAGCCGTCTGCTTTGTGAAATGACTCTAACTGACACAAGATCTTCAGTTAAAATAGGAAAGAACCTCTCCGAAGAGTTTTGTACCGAAAGAGGTTTCAGGCAAGGAGACAGTCTTTCGTGTGATCGTTTCAGCATCCTGCTAGAAAAGGTTATACGAGAGGCAAACGTCAAAAGAAGTGGCACAATCTACACCAATAGCCACATGTTACTTGCTTGTGCTGATGATATAGATATCATGGGACGATCAGTAAAAGAAGTAACCGATACCTTTATGAAGGTCGACGGAGAATCTGCTAAAGTGGGTCTGGCTGTAAACGGCGAGAAGACCAAGCTGATGGTGTCGACGCGCAATGCGTCCATTGAGATCGGACCAACTGTTGAAGTTGGCTCCTATAATTTTGAGGTAGTAAAAGACTTCGTCTACCTTGGCACCTCCGTTAACACAACAAACGACATCATTTGTGAAATAAAAAGAAGAATTGTATTGGCCAACAGATGCTACTTTGGCTTAAGTAAGCACTTCAAAAACAGAGCCACAACTCGTCAAGCAAAAATAACGCTTTACAAAACACTGATACTACCTGTGCTGATGTATGGTACCGTAGCCTGGGTACTTGCGCAATGCTTGGCGTGTTTGAGAGAAAAATTCTTCGAAAGATCTACGTACCAATCTGCGTTGACGGTTAATATCGACGTCGTATGAACCACGAGCTGTATCTGCTATACAACGACATCAATATAGTTAAACGTATCGAGATGCAGCGATTGCGTTGGCTAGGCCATATAATAAGAATGAGTGAACCCGCTAAAAAGGCGTATAAATTCGGGCCACATGGCGGTGCACGCAGAATTGTGTGACCTAGATGGCGCAAACAAATGGATGAAGAGATGACAAGTTGCGGTATTCCAGAAAGCGAAGCACTAAACAGAGAGAATTGGAGATCTTTTCTTAGTTCGGTCTATTTAACAAATGTTCTGTAATGGGCCAGCTATGTAAGTAAGTAAATAAGTAACTCTTAAGTTTTATACGTCTCATAGGTCATATATTAAAATTTCTTTTTACAACTTATTTTATAGAAAAATTTTGTTATTCACCAGAGGAACATATAGCATTTACGTTTTCTTGAGTTTCTTAAAGATATTCCCAAACTGATTTTTTAATTTATAGTAAACCTTTACTGCCATATATATTGTTGTCCAATTTAAAGTCTACAAAATCCTCCCGTGTAATAACTCTTCCCTGTCTAACACTTTTAGAAGTGAAATTTAATTTTGATTACATTATTTCCGCAACGTTTCACAATGATTTTATTTTTGCATGTGTCACCAATTTCCATGGCAATAAAACAATTCGATTGGTCTCCACAAATATCAAATGGCATGGAAAATATATTTGAATCAACAGAAAAAAACTACCAAAAATAAAAATCACAACGAATCCTTGTTTTTATAAATCATTGAAAGTGAAAAACATCACATTTTTCACTCAATAACGCCACCTGTAATTGCTGTGCCAATTTATTAATGACACCAGTTAAAACGAGGGAACTACAGAATACGTAAATCATTGAAAATTATATGTTTCTCTTGGTCAGCAATGGGGATGAACCACAAATGCCTTATAATTATGGTATGGTGTGATTACGATTGTTCAAAAAATGTATGCAAAGCAATTACAGAAATAGAAAATTATAATAGATTGAAATAAAGAAACTTTTGCTCGATTATATTTCCAACAGGTCTGCAACGGAGTACACCCAATTTTTGGTAAGCATCTTATCAAAAATTTTGTGTTCTCTACATTTTATCTGAATAAGTCTATTTATTATAAGTTCATGAAATAATTCTATTTGAATGGAGAAATGAGATTAAAAGTTCAAAAACCTCTGAACTAGATTTTTAAAATATTATATTATTATTGTTTTGTATTAAACTAGATTAATTAAATGTTGTTAATAATAACCCAGATTGTAATTCAAAAGTTCAAAAACTGAATATTAGCCGTACTTGGTCTCAGGAACTATTTGGCCGATTTTGAAGGAATTCTAATAGAAGAACATGTTAAGATTATACCTTTCAAGCACTAAAATATAATAAATAATTAACAAAATATCTCTTTTTTATCAACTGTTAAAAAATGTTGCTCAATAAAAACAATTCTTGATCACTATGGTGTCGTATGACTCACAACAATATGTATACATATTGAACTCCATTAAGAAATTCAAGTTTTTTTTTTTTTTTTGTTTTTTATACCCTAAGTATTATGGCTACAGAGGTTACAAACAATTTCTCAGAATCATTTTCAAAAAATGTATTATCAATACATCAATCAATCGAAAAGAAGTCTTCTCTTGGTTCCCCTGAGTCTATCCGAAAGCTATGGCCTGCTTAACGGATCATTAATTTTAATGTAGCGAATTCTAAAATTGGTCTTGAAAGAACTACTATTTTGTTTTAATGTTACAAATTGCTTTATAAATCACATACTCCTCTATAGTAGCCCATTTTTCATACTTTCACTAAAAAATTCCACCTTTTGCCTAACTAAATTAAAATCAAAGTTCAAAAAAACCTATATAACAAATATCCTTTACAATAAACGCAAATTGCATGTCAGACACATGCTGCCATTGCTACTTTTGCAAAAAAAAAAAAAAAAAAATAAAACAAATGAAAAAAACTGTAAGTGTCATCAGTGAAAGTATTTGGAAACTAGGGTCAAATTGAACAAGCCCGTGCAAACTACAAAATAAACAATAACATAGAGAGCAAATACAAAAGGCAAAACCACAAAAAACATCAATCCAAAAAGATTATTTGCCTTGCAGCCATGACAAAAAAAAATGCATGCATATTTACGCTGTTCGCACAGTTACCACAAGGTGTAATCCAATTGAAATTCGAAAAAAACATACCATTTGAATTGACACAAAAATGCAATTCCAATACCTAAAAACATATACGAAAATATATGGAAGGTGCAATGATAGTCAAAGATCACAAGAAGCTGTAAAGTTGGCTGCATGTCACATAGACAAACCTTTATTTATAAAAAAAGTTTCATTTTCCCTTTAAGACCATTCTTAGCTAATAAACCCCATTAAAATGTAGTTATTTATTCACATCACTATTTACATATAAAAATTTTTGTCACAGGAAAACTCACATAATTATCCTTTGAGTCAAAGGCAACTTTCAAGGACAACTTTTTTGCATAAAACATAATTGTGAAAAACTAAACATATAACAACAAATGGCTTCTGTAAACCGTCAAAGGATTGTGTTTGTTACTAAACTAACAGCAATAGTTGACATAATTATTTCTACAATGTTTATAAGAACATTAATGACAACAAAATTATTCTGTGTCGAAAGAGTTTTCAGAAAAGAATAAATGATAATGAATGTATGGAAATATTCTCACCTTGAGTAGAACATGACAAGGTTTAGATGGTTGAATTTTAAAGTGGTTGCATGACACAATTACCCAGGTAGTGGCATCGTAAAATTTTTAATATGTTATGTCAAAACTTTCTTTATGTTGTTGGTGAAATTACAACAAACATAATTTTTTTTCTAAAGGGATTTGACTTTTCATATTCGATCAGCTGGTGTGATACCACTACCTGGTAGTTCTGTCATGAGTGGTTGTCACAACTATATTCATAGTTTACATATCCATACTTCTAAATGTGATCGTATTGGCGTATGCGTGTTGTCATTATGTATACGCCGTCTGTAGTTATTGTTAAAAGCAAACTTATTTTTGTTTCGTTTCTTTAAGAAGCATAAACAATTCCTGTAGCAGAAAGATAATTGTTCATTTTTGTAGAAGAGATTGGTATTGGTAAAGAGATTTATCATAATATTCAGACAATATTTTCAAATAAGAAAATAAATAATACTATATTTTTATAGAAAAACAAGGAATCTCCTATACGAAGACAACTGGACTTCTTATTAAGGAAGGAAAGGCCCTTTATAGGGGAACTTTCCGTGATAACCTAGTCATCTTCATATACTGCTCATCTTCTCATAGATATTTTTGTCTAAAATACCAAAAGTTGTTCTTATTAAAGACCCTTAGTTCTCTTAAATAAGATAATCAGATATTCACATAGAAGGTCATTAACTCTTCCTAAAGGCATCGACATCCGATAAGTTCAGAAGCTTTTTGGTAATGTTTCGTTTTAGTTTTAATGTGAATATGCCTTAAAATTATTACCTCGAAAATCCCACAATATGATGTGTCATATTTTGACTATAACTGTATATATTTATAAAAGACTCCAATTTGGCTAACATTATTTGGTAAAAGGTTTAACCCTGACTTCAAAAAAAAATCAATATTATGGAAAATATGGTAACATAAAAAAATTGTATAATTCTTGTCGAGCAAATTTACTCAAAATCACATAAAATTTTCTGCATTCGGCACGAGTTAATGAACCAATTTCAATTTTCACTTTCATTGCCAAACGTTGCCGAGACTTTAAAAGCGTTCATAACCTCAAAATGTTCTACTTTCTTCGAGAATTCAATGTTAACACCCATTTAATAACTATTTATACACATAAATGATGATAGGAGGGCATTTTTGATAAATAGATATCGAATACTTTCTAATCAAATCGTTACTTATGCTAATATTGTGATTTTGTTTCACCCTGAACGTATACAAGTAAGCATATTTCGTTAACAAGTTTTTAAAGATATTTGGATAATACATATTTGGCAGCCTGCCATGTAACGGTATAATTTCTCATACAAAAACAAAATTTATTTTTATTATATTTGAAGTGTCTCTTGATATATTCGTACTTTTTACAACTTTTGAGATATAGAAGTTGAAATTGGGGCAATTCAAATTCAATTCAATTCTGTATCGTCTCCTTATAAAACAATGTCATGACTGCAATTTCCTAACTTAAACCTATATATCTAAAGTAATGGTACAACCTAGGAAAAATTACATAAGCCAGTCTGGTATAGAATTTTCACAGCTATAAGATTTTCTCAGGTCCCATGCCGATAAGACTTGCCGTATTCATGCAAAATCGCGAAACCCTAACAAAAAAAAAAAAATAAAAATGTAAACTGAGCTTCTTTATCTCAAAAATTGTACAGCCTGAGAACAAATCATAAACGTCAATCCTATAGAGAATTTTCACAGCTACAACATTTTCTTAAGCTTCATTTCGATTGGACTTGCGGTTTCCATGAACATTGCTGTTTCAGAATTCACAAAAACTTCCCCTGTGTAAGCGGTTTTCATTAAAAGTTAATTAAGGCGCACCCTTCATGACATTGTTTTATAAGGGGGCGATACAGTCAGTGCATTGTCCCAATTTGAACTTCAATATCTCAAAAATGGTAAAACCTACGAAAATATTGTAAAGGTCAATCTTGTAGAGAATTTTCATAGCTCTTTTTCCTCTTTTTTTTGTTTAGATGAAGATGAACAATTTTTAAACACTTCATCGACAAGGGTTCTCCGTAATCGCAATGTCGAAAAAAACTTTATATAATTCAAATTAAAACTTATTAACTTAGCTTGGTGGCTAATCTAAACAGTTCACGGTTTGTTAAAGCGAATTAAAAGAAAATTTACAACAACAACAAAGTAAAAGCAAAAAGTATCAAAAAACCACGTTTTAAATGAACTTTTTGTAACATTTCACGCGCACTCATCCCACTCTCTTATATCCTCTCAAAATAAACCCACATAATTACAAGCTCAAACTACTGAGATACCTAATAAGACTGGAAGCAAATCCTAGCGAAATCCTTGATGCAATATACATTTAAGCTTTGGCTTAAATTACTTAACATCTTTTTTTGTTCAACACAGTTGGGGAACACTTTGTCAATGACTTTTAGTGGCCGCTGGTTCGTGTTATCATCTCAACATATATTGCCATGCCAGAGCTACAGGAAAGGAAAACAGGCCACACATATTACTGGCACTTGAAAATGCTGTCGGAACCCACATCATGTCTGGTGTGTTACTTGATGTTTGCCCAAGTGAGCACATTGTTAGCTTTAAACAAGGCACAACAGCAACACCTAAATGAAACAGGTGTAGTGATGGAGGTTACATTCGCACACATGCCAAGAGAAGCTAATGTAGACATTTATTGCAAAACTTATTTTTTTTTATTGGCTTGAGGGAGAAAGTTGGCAAAAAATACTCTATGATATCGGTGGAATGTGGCGTTTTTATATTAGCATCAGAAGGGTATGAGCAATTTTAATTTCTTAAATTTGTTAAGTGGCAAATTTCAAGCAATACCTTTTTTGCCAGAGACAAACATTTTTCTTCATTCAACTCCATTTCAACTTTATCTTGTCCACTTGACGTATAAGCGTTGCCAGTATGTATAAACCACTTTTCATGGGGTTTAATGTTTCAATGATTAAGCAATAAAAGTGGAGTAACGGTTATTTGAATTCCGTATAATATAATTTAGTAAGCCATGTATCCAAAAATGAAATATCGGCTATTAGACAATCTTAACCAAATCGAACCAAGACAACAAAGTAAGCAAGAGATAGCGAAGCCCACAAAAGTGCTTAAGTCTTTTTCGAGCTGAGTGTGGAATCTGGCAAATTGAACGAAAATTGATATAATAGGGAGATACACAAAGTTTCCAACAAAAAATCCATGAAAGAAAGAAGACCAGGAAATCTTACTAACATTACTTGTCTCCGATATGCGGACTTATAGATAAAGATAATTTTGGCTGTAATAGTTTTTACGAGTAGACGCGTTGGTAGATGACCAACCGTAGGGTATTTATGAGGAAACCTTTAGGTTTCTATGAGCAGTCTTGGAAGAAAAATAACTTCTATGTCTATGGACTATCTTTGGATTTCTGTGAGAAGACCTTGGGAATCCTATAAGAACTCCTTAGAGCTCCTTTGTAAAGACCTTTGCGGTTCTATCAGTATTCTGTGAGAAGACCTGGTGGCCTTCTGCGAAAAGACCTGGTAGTCTCCACAAAGAAAACCTGTTAGTCCTTATGGAAAACTGGATGCTTTTTTACAAGATTTGGCAACCTTCAAGGAGAAGACTTTCCGGTATTCTCTTTGAAGGCAAAGCCATTGAAATACACCATTATTCATTATTCTGCAACACATTAACTAACAACTTTCATAATTAGTTGGATTTGCTAAACGCTCATGGCTTTTCAACTCCATACCAAAACATACAATCCTTAACCCCCAACTTAATAAATTTACCCAGAATAATTTGTAAATTCATTTTACCTTTTGATAAAAAAGTCAACATTCTTTCCTTGCTTAGCTTACTTTCTTCTTGTTTGGGCTTCTAAATTTTTCCTGTTAACTTAATTTTAAAAATCATTTTCAATCTTCTTAATAGACTTGATTTCAATTAACACAAAAACATTTAACTTCTCTGCTACGATGGTTTTTTATTTTACATTATGTATAAGGTGAAAAAAACTATATTCAAAATAAAACAAAAAAGAAAGGAATATAACATGTCAGTCGGAATAAAGTTTTCTGAGTAAATATGATTTTCGTATTTCTTCCTGTTGATGTTTACTCAAATACAGATGAAGGCACATCCATTACATCCTTTACTTGCCTACATACAGAGATATCCTTCATGTCCACATAGACAATTGTTTAAATGTCTACACTGTTGGTTGTTGGTTTCTTTATCTTTATCTTTTTATACCCTATACCACAATGTGGAAAAGGGTATTATAAGTTTGTTTTGGTAAAAATTCATGTAACACCGCGAAATATTCGTCGGAGACCCCCAATGTGGTATACCATTCTTCATATCTCGACGAGATAAAGCGATTTTGAGATGTGTGTCCGTCCGTCCGTCAGTCCGTCCGTCCGTCCGTCCGTCTGTCCATTATAAATTGTAAACACGCTCCAGGCCGCAATTATGGACCGATCGTCACGAAATTTTGTATGGAGGTCGGGTTCAGATCAGAATAGATCCCTATTCTTATTGGTGATGATTGTGAAATATTTAGCGGGTAAAATGGACCAAAAACATAATATTTATCCAAATTTCTAGCTGCTCTGTAGGTCTCAATAATAGTCCGATCAACGCGTAATTTTAAATGAGGTAAGAGTATATCACAAAGAAGAAGCTTGCAATTTGAGATGGCGATCGGATAATATTTAGAGGGCTAAATGGAGCAAAACTTTTGTGTGAAAATTGTGAAAAATTTTAATATACAGCTTATATCTTAATTCCTGGAAGTGACATTCCGGACAAGTGAGATATACCTTAAAGTGGAACGCTTGACCTTTCAATTGGTGCAAATTATGTTGGTGTGCATGATCAGATAACAGAGTTACAGCCTAATATATCCCGTTGTTTGTTTGTAGTGTAATAATAAACTTGCTAGAAGTCGCAATTATACATCAATAGTCACGAAATTTTGCATAGGATAAGAGTATAGGTCGAAAAAGATACCTACAATTTTGAATGATGATCTGATATTCTTTAGCGGGTGAAATGGACCATTACTTTTGTATGAAAAATAAAAAAATTTTATTTTTGGTCGATATTTTAATTCTTTGAGGACATATATATTTCGCAAAGTAGCCTACATATGGAAAAAAACTACTGACCTTTCCTTTGATGTAAATTGCAATAAAGTGTTTGCTAGATAACGGGCCTACTGCCTAATATATAACGGGTTTTGTGTAGAGAACCACATTTTTATCCCATGCTTCATATTGTCTCTCCAAAAGTTTATGTAACACCACGAAATATTCGTCCTAGGCCCCTTAGTTGGTATGCCAAAATTCATATCTCGACGAGATAAAGCGATCTAGCGATGTGTATCCGTCCATTAAAAATTGTAAACAAGCTTAAGGCCGCAATTATGGACCGATTGTAACAAATTTTTTAAGGAGATTGGATTCGGGCAAGAATAGAAATTATTAGTTTTTGGTGATGATCGTGAAATGTTCAGGGGATGAAATGGACCAAAAACAAAATTTCAACCAATTTTGTAGCGGCACTGTAGGTCATAATAATAACCCGCAAAATTTTAAACAAAGTTAGAGTTTATGATGAAGCGTACAAACCAACGTGAAGATCAGATAATAGTTAGCGGGTTAAATGGACTGAAACTTTTGTGTGAAATTGGTAAAAATTTCAATAACGTAGCGGCTTAACAACGGAAGTAGTAGTACTACATAAGTGGGTTTCATTACATTTTAGTTTGTGTGAACTAAATTGTCCTTTCCTGCTACAAAAATGTTTTTGTCATGCTAGATAACTTTTTGGTTTTGGTCATACGTATTATAAATTACATCTCTGATATTTGATAATTAAATTTTCACAATCATTGAAAAGAAGTTCCGTGGAGAGCGATTGTCCAGGGATAGTGGTATAGGGTATCCCAAGGTCGGCTCCGTCCGACTATAGACTTTTCTTACTTGTTTTTTTTGTTTTTTGTATAATTAAATTGTGCCTGCAGATTCAGGGAATGTGTAACTGTCACGAACATATTATCTTTTGAGGAAAGTATTACAGACAGCTTGTTTGTTAAAGGATATTTAAATTCCAATACACATTTAATGGATTTTCGTTCATAAATCATCTGTGTATGGTAGGAATTATAAAGAAGCATGTTCAGGTCACGGCTCCGTATAAGTACTAACAACACCTATACGCTAATTGTTACACTACAAAACATTGCATTGTGTTTTATACTTTAAGCCGTTAACTTATATAATTGGTTGATTCATTTCCTTTCTTTGTTAATTCAAATAATTCTTTTGCAATAGTTAAACTGTCACATTCCTCGCAACCATTATCTCGTCATTAACTACATCGCCTGATTGTTAGTTTCCTATAGTCAATATTTATAAATCCGTTACTGCGAGTTGGTCGAATGATTTTCATTCAGCGGTAATAGAGAAACGTAACATGACACGTTTCCTTTGAATTGACAATTTATGTTTACAGAGTTTGGTGTCTGCAACATTGTTGGGATAGGGATGTCAATAGAGATAAATCAAACGAAATCAAAAGAAATCTCAAAAAGAAGATGACTTGAATATATGTTCTTGTTATACAAGACCAACTGTAGTCATTTTTTATATAGAAGGGATATTCTTGCTAAAGAAGACCACTCAAAAGAGGTCGTGTTTGGAATAACCTCCATACACAGGAGTAGTCAAATTTGACATATTTTGAAGATCTTACCCATTCCTTTAGGAGAATTTTTACAAATTTTAGAATAGATATCGTAAAAATTATGGTTAAACAGTTTATTATAGCGGAACCCTTATAAGTATACAGCAAAATATATTTCTTAGTGTGTGTGAAAAGTATTTTCAGTGGTTTTATGTAAATAAAAGTAAGTAAAGTAGTCCTTCTTTCTGAAAGGAAATTATCGTAAATTTCCAAGAACAATATCACCCTGACGATTCATAATAGCCTGTCGTACGTAGAGCAAAAACAAATAACACAACGCTAAACAACAAATACAATATAAAAATAACAATCATACCTCCAATAACGAGTACAAAATATATTATGTTGAAAATTCCCAGATTTTTAAGGAATGACTATTTTCACCATTTCTTCAATAAAAAAAAAGCGGCAAAAAACGTCACGAGTTTTGTGTTGATTTCAAAAGGCAGCACTTAGAAGAAAAAAACTAAAATTATCATTATCGCGCTACTTTTTTTAATACTCTATATACTTTTCAAAAAAGGGAAAATATGGATACATTTCAAATTAATTTTGAATATGTTTCGAATAAACGTGGACTTTTTAAATAATTTTTCAAGGACTATCAGAGCAATTAACGTGGATTTTTTAAATTATTTTTTCCAAGGACTATTAGAGCAATAAACGTGGATGTTTAAAAAATTTTTTTTCAAGGACTATCGGAGCATTAAACGTTGATTTTTTAAATATTTTTTTTCAATTTCTATCAGAGCTATAAACGTGGATTTTTTAAACAATTTTTTCAAGGACAATCAGAGCAATAAACATGGATTTTTTAAATATTTTTTTCAAGGGCTATCAGAGCAATAAACGTGGATTTATTAAATATTTTTTTCAAGGACTATCGGAGCATTAAACGTGGATTTTTTAAATATTTTTTTCAAGGACAATCGGAGCTATAAACGTGGATTTTTTAAATAATTTTTTCAAGGACTATTAGAGCAATAAACGTGTATTTTTAACCCATTTCGTACTTGGTGTTCGATTTTTCGAACAGTAAAATCACATTTTTTCAAAAAAATATTTATGGATGAAAAAGTTTAAATTTTAAACAAGTTTTGGTATATGTGTAAAGTCTAATCTGTCAGCAAATAAAAAAAATTGTTCCCTTGAAAACCCCACATCCCCCTCGATGTTAAGGGTAGATTTTTAAAACCTATGATTTTGGATCTTTTTAAATTAATTTTAAAAAATTATAAAAAAATGAAATTAAAAAAGTAATCATGGGGAATTATTGCCAATATATGTAGCCGTTTTACAAAATATAGAGAACTTGATTTACATGCGCAAGCGCGACTTTACAGATGTGCAAAGTTGACTGTTCGAAATTTCGAACGCTGGTACTTAACCTACATATCGATGGGTATATCAAAACGTGGAAATTTACTTACAAATTGACAACGTGGATTTATTAAATAATTTTTTTCAAGGACTATCAGAGCATTAAACTTGGATTTATTAAATAATTTTTTTCAAGGACTATCAGAGCATTAAACTTGGATTTTTTAAATAATATTTTTTCAAGTTCTATCAGAGCTATAAACGTGGATTTTTTTGAATAATTTTTTCAAGGACTATCAGACCATTAAACGTGGATTTATTAAATAATTTTTTTCAAGGCTTGTCAGAGCATTGAACTTGGATTTTTTTAAATATTTTTTTTCAAGGCTTATCAGAGCATTAAACTTGGATTTTTTAAATATTTTTTTCAAGGCTTATCAGAGCATTAAACTTGGATTTTTTAAATATTTTTTTCAAGTTTTATCAGAGCTTTAAACATGGATTTTTAAATAATTTTTTTTAAGGACTATCAGACCATTAAACGTGGATTTATTAAATATTTTTTTCAAGGCCTATCAGAGCATTAAACTTCGATTTTTTTAAATTTTTTTTCAAGTTCTATCAGAACTGTAAACGTGGATTTTTAAATTTTTTTTCAAGGACTATCAGAGCTGTAAACGTGAATTTTTCAAAGCAATAAACGTGGATTTTTAAATATTTTTTCAAGGACTATCAAACCAATGAACGTTGATTTATTAAATATTTTTTTTTTCAAGGACTATCAGAGCATTAAACATGGATTTTTTAAATAAATAATAAATAAGAGCTATAAACGTGAATTTGTTAAATAATTTTTTTTCAATGAATATCAGATCTATAAATGTGGATTTATTAAATATTTTTTTTTTCAAGTTCTATCAGATCTATAAATGTGGATTTATTAAATATTTTTTTGTCAAGTTCTATCAGATCTATAATTAGTAATAAACGTGGTATTTTTGAATATTTTTTTCAAGGACTATCCTCTGATAATAGACGAGGTATTTTTGAATAATTTCTTTCAAGGACTATCAGAGCAATAAACTTTGATTTTTTAAATAATTGGTCACTTTTGATGCACAGAAAGAAACGTTACACCTTACACACAAGAAAATTTAATTTTTAATTTATTTTTGAAATTGTTAAAAATTTTTCAACTTTAAGAACGTGTAATTGTAAAAGTAAGCAACTTATGATCTCGACAGTTCGGTTAGAGACGTGTAATTTTATACCCTATAAACATGTAATGAAAACTGAATTTAATATTTTGAATTAATCACCGTTTTTTGAGATTTCACACCTCTGTGCGGCGCACGACTATCGCATGTGCAGCCACTTTTTTAAGGCACTTTACTGCAGACACTTTACTGCGTACGAATATCGCGTAGTAGTATCTGCACTTTCGACATAAGATGACAACAAGTGGTCTTTAGAATACCTCTACAGAAATTTAGAAGGCATCAAGGGCTCTTTTTGGTCTATAGAATTCCTCAAGGGGATTTATTTGGTCTATAGAAAACTTCAAGACTTCTAGATATCTTCTGTCAATAAAAGATGTCTGGAGACCTCCTGACTGGTATCTGTAGATGACTTCTAGGGGTCTTTCCTGGTCTGATCTCAAGAGGTATTCTTTGGTCAATAAAACACTTCAAGAGGTATTTTGTTGGTTTAGCATCCCTTTCTTCTGTCTCTACAGTCCTTCATTTTTCTTAAACCTGAATGCTGTGACATTTTCAATTCTATGTTTAACTTCTTAAGTGACCTTGAGTTGATTTTCACAAGTGTACGTAGACCATATGTTCCATTTCAATCAAATAGATTGTATCCTAATATTATTAAATTATGTCAACCTTTCCCTAAATTGCTTTGAGTACCCTTACATATTAATCAAAGTTAGTATAACATAAAATAAAATATTGAGATTCATTAATCTAAAATTCCAATTTTGGTTACTTTATTAATGCCCATGTAATTCCAAAGGGAATTTTATTTTATTAATTGCCTGAAATCTCCGTAGATGATGTGCAAAGTGTTTATTTATTCATAAATCAATAAAGACACACAAATCCGTCTCTCTCATCATTAATGACATTTCATTCAATCAGACATTCTTCCCCTAAACGAAACGATAGTTAATTAAGACATTTGTGGATTCGGAAATATGTCCATAAGAATTTCATGGTATTTTGTCTGCTGCTGCTGTGAGCATATGGTTTGTCATTAGAAGTTTCCATGGTTTTAGTAATAAATACTAAATTATTAGATTTAGCTTTTGTGTGTATGCGTGTTGTTTTTGTGTCTGTATTAGGAATTTCGTTTTGTTTGTGTCATAGCCTTTCGTTATTCTTTATCCTTTATTCCATCTTGTATTGTAATTAAAAGCAACACTTCCGTCGGTAGCCTAAACCACAGGAAGCCATGACCACATAGAGTGATTACAATAAACCCAAAAAGAAAATATAGAATAAAAAGTCAATTTGTATTGAACGGCCGACCGACCGGCCTTAGGCGACATGTCAAGTAATCGCATGTCCACAATTTATTATTGTATTACCCTTTAAAACCAAAGAAGACCTTGGAAATCAAAAGGATATAAAATCCAATAAACATTAACTATGAAAAAGTTTTGCTGTCTTTTTCTTGTTGTTGTATGTAGGGTTTTGAAAATGTTCTGTCCTAGACCAAAAATAAATTTTCTCCATCTTCTCTCCCTCAGACATCATTGCCTATTTGTGAAAGTTAAGCAAATAAAGTTGTCATCAAGTATTTTTTTTCGGGGCAACAAAATAAATGTCAGCTCTTTAACTTTGCCTCTAAATCATAGAGAGTGTCACACGCTCTCACTTTTTCTTCTTTCCTATAACACTCTGAGTAACTTGGTCTTGTTGTCGTTGTAGTAGCGCTTGCACCCGGAAATACACGACACCGTTCTTAATCCCTTTGTTACTTCTTGATGGATTGATAGTATTGGCCAAATCAGCAAACGCCATCTACATGTCGACAACCTTGTGTTGGTAGAAGATGATTTTCTGCTCGTTGACGTTTTCCTATCTTTGTTAGCAACTATTTCCTTTTTAACTGGAAGGAAAATTATGGCACGAAGACATTATCGAGGTTTCTATTTGAATGAGACAGAAGTTTTCGTCCATTTTGTCTATCGCAACTCCTAGAGTCCACATCGAGAAAAGGTATTTCATCAGAGAAAGTGAATAATTTTAGCAAAAAGTAAAAGTTAAAATTTCGGAATTTTTTTTATGGGAAGAAATTTCCCCTTTTGATGAATACGTCGTTAGTTATCTGGATCAATTATCATGATGTGAGTTTAAAATTTTAATATCCTTTACCAACATGCTTATTTCCTCTATATATTTCATTTGGTTACAACAGATAATTTTGGTAGTCTAATCGTACTTCATATGTATATGACAAAGAAGTATTAACTATTCCCTGAGCTATCTATGATTCACGTTGCTTTGTCTGCAATGTATTTTTTAAGGAACTTATTATACGGTTTCACTGCGGATTCATCCCCACATCAAACATTTCCATCGGTAATAGTTTTATTCTCTCATTTCTGGTTATTTCGATTTAATGTAATGTCTTTTTATTAGGGTTCTGCCAGCTAAGCACCAAAGCTCTTATTAGAACACGACAGAAAGCATAATACAAAAAAAAATCAACCACATCTCTCATCTAATCGATCAGTCTGTCCCCTGCTGTTTTGTGCGTTCAATCCATTTTGATGCAAATATTGTGTGGTCGTCGGGTAGCAATCAAGCCAACTTTCGTATTGTGCAAATTCTGGTGCTAAACGAGGTTTTTAGCAATTTCATAGCAGCATTCTATAAAAGAGGAAAAAATCCTTCCGAGATTCGGGAAGAAGTGCCGCGGTTAACATTGGAATTGTCGGTAATCTGGAATTGGCATAAGCTTGTGGAGTTTTCTATAAGGTATTGTTGCCTATAATTGTCGAAAGTGGAACGAACACATGAAAGCTGAAAAAAAACTGTGTTGACAAATTTAAAGAAAACCAGACGAAATTATATGCGAAATCATAAGAAGTGTAATGATCCCATAAAAAAACCAGCTACAACAATACTTCTGTGAATCATAACCATAAGTCTTAAAAATTATTATTTCGAGTTAATTTTACATTTTGCATAAAATTTAAGCTATTTAAGTTAGTGAATTCGAACTTGAAAAACGATAAATTGGTTCAATTTTAATTTTTCTATAATTCCAAAAGGAATCATTATTGAGAAATAGTAGTGCAAAAGAATTCGTAAAACTTATGAAGAAACGAAGAATTTGGTACCGTTGGTTTTGCAATTCATTGTCAAATATGCAAGCAATATTAACATGATAATGATCATGTAATAATGATAATTAAAACGACGATAGCTTGGGTGTCTGACCATGATCGCGGTAAATGTTTCAAAAATTGCACATTTGTGTTAATAAGCCAGAAAGAGACATTTACCTATTGCGAAACCAATACAAATTTATAACAGTTTGTGTTAATTCTCTTCATTTCACAGTGCTTCATTTTTATAAAGAGTATTTCCAACGAGAACTCATTTACCACATATTGGATTACAGCGTTACCAGCATCAGCAGCGCAGCCGTCGTCATAATCTCTGCGAAAGTACTTTCGACGTGGGATCGTGAGAATTGAGTGAGTTACAATTATGATTTATCATTTTGTTTTGATATGATTTGCAATGGTAATTGGTAAATGGGTGACCATCTTCAAGTTTCGCTTTTGAAACAAATAATTGCTATAAAATATTAAATGTGTCAAATTGCGTATTTACTTCCTTCAAATCTTGATGAAGATACATTAGCCAATTTTAAAGGTTTTTTTTGGTTCCCAATTACCAAGCCAAATGTAATGTAAGCTGGTCACATTATAATTAATATGCCGATTGTTGTTGCATTTATGATTCTAAACTAAAGGTTAAAAGAGAAAAGAAGAAAAAACACAAACCAATGAACAACAACATAGTCTATGAATTCTTTTGCTAAACATCAATTCATAATCGTTTTGTTTGTTTACATTTTTTCTTGTTTGCACCCTACCATACGCATGCATTTATTTCCTATTATATGAGATTTTAATATTAATATTGCATTTGTTTTTAAATTAGTTAAACCTGATAATACTTACCAACTCATGAATATCTTTCAAGCAATTGAAATCTTTCATTTCAGAATTGTTATATTTCTAATTGTTAAGGTTTCTATCATGTTGACAATTGTCAACGATCAAATTAAAATTATTATTATTAACCTAGCACTTTACTCACAGTTTTAGCTTCACTAGAAGTTAGTAAGCATACACAAAATTCCTTGCTCAATACAAATTCCCCTCTGTTTAGATGTATTTATTCTTAAGAATTATAATTCAACATGAATTCTGAATAAAACTCTGAAGATAATCTGATTGATTCTTTCTAGTCGTTGAACGGGGTTGGTGAAGATATCATGGGGTCATACGTAGACTCTTATTCGTGGGTTTGTTTCTTCAGGTATGACAATGGATGGGAGGGCACTAACAGCAACAAATACCAGCATGTTGCTTAAGTCTTTTGATTTCCCGCTTTCTCTTACTTTCCCCATTTCTCTTACTTTCCTCAAAATACTTTCTTCTCTCACCATGTATAGCTATCTGTCATATGCAGGTTCTTTTCTATATCTGTCCCTTTCGATCACCACATTAATATCAGTTTTCCGTTTCCTGTTACTTAGCTATTAGCTTCTATCGTCCTTTTTCGTTTTTCCTTTTGCACGCACAAAATAATTGAATTTAATGTAGCACAGTGGTATTAGGTACATACATGCCCAACGAACCCCCCCACCGACGAGCCACAAGGCCGAGGAATATGCGTGCAGGTACATGTCATCGTGCCTCAACATCATCTACCACATAATTTTAAACGTTGCATGCTACATCGTTACATTAACTGGTCTAAAAAAGATTATTTACTCATGAACCTCCCACAGAGTCTCAACTAATATTTTTCTTTTATTACGCTGTGTTCCAAGAAGATGTTGTTCTTTCCTCGTTGACAACAAAAACGTTTCTAATTGCCAAAATATGTACGGGGATGTTACAAGTTACTCTTGGGGCTTTTACTTAAATGTTTCAACTAAAATTATTTTTATCTGCACACTTGTGAATGTTATTTTTTTTTTTGAGTAATGGCAGAAACGGTTTATGAAAAAGTTTTTAAAATAACAGCATAGAAAATTATGTTAGAAAGCATTAAAACTAAGAGGTTTTCAAGGTCGTATAAGTAGTGACACTATGTATACGCTCTGGCGAAGTCGGAGAAATGGAATCAGTTATCACAAGTGTTTCAAGCTAAGTATGTTGTCTGTGGGAGTGGTTAATAAAAGTCCTAAAGAGGTTTTCTACTGACTTTAGAAGATATCAGGTGATATTATGCTGCCTACAGGAGAACTCCAGAGATATTATTTTCTGAATAAGTATCCTCTTGTCTTAGGAAGATCACAAGATACATGAAAAGTCTTATGTTGTCTTCAAGAGACCTCAAGAACCCATCGGTTCACGGTGCTCTTGAATCAAATTTAAATGGAAGGTGCTTCATAGATGAGAAAAATCAAAAAACAAAAAAAATCGCCGGAGCGCTTTTTAAATAAATCGCGATTCAAGTTTACATTTTTAGGGGTTGTTTAGGTTTTCACGATTTTGCTTAGAAACTGCAAGTCCTATCAAAATGATACTGAAGAAAATGTTGTAGCCATGAAAATTCTCTACATGATTGAACTTTACGGTATTTTCGTAGGTTCTACCGTTTTTGAGATATTGAGGTTCAAATTGGGACAATGCACTGACTGTATCGGCCCCTTATAAAACAATGTCATGAAGGGTGCGCCTTAACTAACTTTTAATGAAAACCGCTTACACAGGGGAAGGTTTTGTGAATTCTGAAACAGCAATGTTCATAGATGAGAAAAATCCAAAAACAAGAAAAAATCGCTGTAGGGATTTTTAAATAAATCGCGGTCAAAATTCATATTTTTAGATGTTTTTTAGGTTTTCACGATTTTGCTTGGAAACCGCAAGTCCAATCCAAATGGAGCTAAAGAAACTGTTGTAGTTGTGAAAATTCTCTACAGGACTGACGTTTGTGATTTTTTTAGGCTGTACCATTTTTGAGATTAAGAAGCTCAGTTTACATTTTTAGGTTTTTTTGTTAGGGTTTCGCGATTTTGCTTGAATACGGCAAGTCTTATCGGCATGGGACCTGAGAAAATCTTATAGCTGTGAAAATTCTCTATAAGACTGGCTTATGTAATTTTTCCTAGGTTGTACCATTTTTTTAGACATATAAGTTGAAGTTGGGAAATTGCAGTCATGACATTGTTTTATAAGTAGACGATACAGAATTGAACTGAATTTGAATTGTCCCAATTTCAACTTTTATATCTCAAAAGTTGTAAAACCTAAGTAAATATTATTAAGGCCAATCTTGTAGAGAATTTTGATAGCTACAACATTTTCTTTATTCCCATTTTGATAGGACTTGCGGTTTCCAAGCAAAGTCGCAAAAACCTAAACAACCACTAAAAATGTCAACATGAATCCCGATTTATTTAAAAAGCGCTCCGGCGATTTTTTTGGTTTTTTGATTTTTCTCATCTATGAACATTGTAGTTTCAGAATCCGCAAAAACTTCCCAGGTGTAAGCACCTTCCATTTAAATTTGTTTCAAGAGCACCGTGGGTTGCTACAGAATGCCCCAAGAACTCATCTGCTGTCTACAGAAGACCTCAACAGGTATTTTCTTGTAATAAAATTACCTCCAAGAGGTCTTCTGTTGCTTTTAAAAGACGTAATGAAGTCTTTTGTTTGCTATAGAAGACCCCAAGAGATCTTCTATTGTATATTGGAACATCTAGGGTCGTTGTGAACAGAAGATTCTTCTTTAAACGACTTCAAGTAGTCTTCAGAGGTTTTATGTGACCGCAGGGAGTTTACCCTTGTCTGTAAAAGACCTGAGATTTTAGATTGCCTCAATATGTATTCTCTTGTCTTAATAACACCTCTTGAGACTTCTAGGGGTCCTTCGTCCCTATACAATAACTAATGAGGACTTCGGTTGTCTATAGAAGATCTTGATATAGTTTTTGCTGTCTCAAGAAGACCTCATGAGATATTCTTTTGCTTATAGAATGCTTCAAGTGGTTTTCTGTTGTCTTAAGAAGAACTGAAGAAATCTTCTGTTGTCTGTAAAAGGTTTCAAGAGGCCTCAAGAGGGCCTCTGTTGTCTATAGAAGACTACAGCAGCTCTTATGTTACAATCTCTCTCAAGTGGTCTTCTGTTGTCTATAGAAGGCCTCAAGATGTTCCCTGTTGTCTACAGAAGACATCAAGAGATCTGCTGTTGTTTAAAGAACACTTACGGAGATCTTCTATAGCTTATAGGACATCTCAAGCGGTTTTATGTTGTCTTTAGAAGACATCAGGTGTTCTTCTGTTGTATATAAGACCTCAAGTGGTCTGTATTGTCTTTAGAAGACCTCAGGAGGTTTTCAGTTATCTATGCAAAACCCAAGAAACTTCAAGAGGTCTTGTGTTGTCTATAGATGACCTCAAGAAGTTTTCTGTGGTCTATAGATGATCTCAAGTGGTCTTCTTGTGAATAGAAGACCTCAAAAAATCTTCTATTGTCTATACTATACCTTTCGAGGTCTTTTATTTTCTTTAGAAGATATCAAGAGTGGACTATGGACGACTTTAGATGGCCTTCTGTTGTTTATTGAAGACTTCTAGGGGTCTTGCTTAATTTTTATGGAAGAGTTCAAGAAGTCTTCTTCGTGTGCAGATACTTTCGATTGTTTACATTCATTTCGATTGTTTACATTATTAGTCTGTCTGATGTTTATATGACACGGTGGTGAAGTGGTATTGTTGTTCACTTTGCACTTTTTAAAATGTGTAAACAATCAATAAACGCATTTCCATCTATTTCCCTGACACTAAGTATTTATTCAAGACGACCAAAACTGTACTGCAATAAGAGTGTTATTGTAAAATTCTAAAGTGTCGTTCTTCTACAGAAAATAAGAGTCGAATGCAATTGTTTTTATTAGATGGAGTGAGTAACTCACTTCCAAATGCTTACAGGGGTATGTCTCATGTCTGTTGGTGTGTGTATTAGTAATGGCCGTGAATAGTTAACTGTGTTGCGAATGACGAAGGGGTCTTTTTTCTATGGAAGAACATTTGATGTGATCTTCTTCCTATAGAAGGCCACTTGAAGGGGGTCTTCTTTCTATAGAAGATCACTTGAAAGTTTGTCTTCGTTCAGAAGACTACTCTAAGAGATCTTCTTTTTATAGAATTCCACTTTATGACTTCTTCTTTCTACAGAAATACACTGAAAGTGGCCCTCTTTGATTAAGAGACCACTGGTTCCTCTTTGCCAAATACCACTGCCATCCCTTACATCACAACTAAGTATGTGAATGTGTGTGTGTAGGTGTATATCCCGGCGATATCCTAACAAGTACAGCTGTGTAATTGGATAAATGTGAATGGTATAAAGTTGTTTGTATCTAAGCGGTGTGAGTGTGTGTTTCAGCATACATTTGGTACTTCTGTATTTGTGTCTCATGTCTGTTGGTGTGTGTATTTGTAATGGCCGTAAATAGCTAACTGTGTTGCGAATGGCCAAGTTAAATTGACATATAATTGTGCTCTAGTGTCCTATAAATGGAAACGACTTTAGTGGTTGGAGTACATTTAGCTGCCTCGGCGTATAGTTATTGGCTTTTTTTTTTGCTGTTATTATTGTTATTTCTTGTGAATCGGAATCAGATAATAGGTCATCATACTATGATTGAATTTTTTCCTGTTGTAGATGACAAGAGTGGACAATGAATACAAATTGATGTCCTGATGCAGCACGATGATTTTTTTCTTAACTTGGTAAACTCATGTTCGTATTGAACTATTTCCAGTATGACCATTAGCCTGATGTCTTTGTGTTTGTTAGTTTTTAGTTTGATGTGTAATCGATTGGAGTTACTACCAGTGCTCCTGCTCTGGATGATGTGAGTTTATATTCTCTGTATTGGAGACCAAATTAGACGGGATAATTTTCATTTCATGGAAGTTTCTGGATTGACCAAAAGCCCAACTGCAATTCAAACGAATTAAAGAGTTTCGATAGCAAGAAGTGATGACGACAATAGGATCAACAGTTCACCAACAACAACCAAGCCAATGATTGGCAAGGTTTTATTCATTTGTCTTTTTTAAATGGAAAAATCAGAAATAGCGAAAAGCGCCACAATATTTTTAAGTTCTATAAAAAAACTGCTCAAATAATTCCGTATTTTTTTTTTCATTTATAAATCTCACATGATCAGCAGATGTATTTACACCTCGTTGAACAATCGCTGCCCTACAGGTGTTTTAACTTTTATTTGGCCATTATGCTGTAGTTTTATTGCTTTTCTCGTTTTTTGTTTCGCACATCAGTCGCTTGTTTATTTTATTTGTTATGAAGGATATTAATTGTTGTCAGCATTTCATTTGTAGCAGCATTCATTGCAAAGTTTGTGTCATGACTTTGGTGTTCTTTTTGTTGTTTCTGCTTTGCAGAACTTTTACTGGATAAAATGGTAAATACTTTTGGTTGTCGAACTCAACCAAAAAAGGGAAACAAAATTGCTAATGGAATATGCATAGTTTTTCGTAGAATTGAAGGTAAAAATTATGCGGAATATTTTTTGTTAAATTTGTAGATTTTTCAAGCTTTGGCATATAAAAACCGGGTCCTATTATTATTTTAAATAAAAATTTGGTATAATTAGCGTCAGTATTCATACGCCCTCGACGTCTCCTATAGACAACAGTAATCGTCTTCAGATAGGATGTCCTTAAGTAGGTCATAGGCAACAGAAGACCTCTTATTAGTCTACACAGCCCACAGAAGTCTTTTGAAATCATCTATGAGGGTTTCGATGGATAATAGAAGACCTATTGGGGTCTTCTATTCTATAGAAAACTTCAAGAGGTCATCTTTTCTCTTTAGAAGACATCTCGGCATCTTCTAAAGAAAATTGATGACTTCTTGAGGTCTTCTATAGACAACAGCTGACCTCATGAAGTCTTCTACCGACAAGAAAAGACTTCTTTAGGTGTCGTAAAAACCACATAAGACATCTGGAGTTCTTCTTAAGACAACATAATACATGTTGAGGTCTTCTATAGACGATAGACCTTTTAAGATCTTTAGAAGGCAACGGACGACTTCTTGAATTCTTCCATAACAATTACGCAAGACCCCTAGAAATCTTCTATAAACAACAGAAGGTCATCTAAAGTGGTCCATAGAAAACTTCAAGAGGTCATCTTTTGTCTTTAGAAGACAACTCGGCATCTTCTAAAGAAAATTGATGACTTCTTGAGGTCTTCTATAGACAACAGCTGACTTCTTTGGGTCCCTAAAGACAACAGATGACGCCATGAGGTCTTCTAACGACAAGAAAAGACTTCTTTAGGTCACGTATAAACCACAATAGACATTTGGATATCTTCTTAAGACAACAGAATACATGTTGAAGTCTTCTATAGATGAAAGACATTTTAAGATCTTCAGAAGACAACAGAAGACTTGTTGAACTCTTTCATAAAAATTACACAAGACCCCTAGAAGTCTTCTATAAACAACAGAAGGCCATCTAAAGTCGTCCATAAATTAAAGACAATAAAAGACCTCGAAAGGTAGGTAGTATAGACAATAGAAGATTTTTTGGGGTCTTCCATACACAAGAAGACCACTTGAGATCATCTATAGACCACAGATAACACCTTGAGATCATCTATAGACAACATAAGACCTCTTAAAGTTTCTTGAGGTTTTGCATAGAGAAATGAAGACCTCCTGAGGTCTTCTAAGGACAATACAGACCACTTGAGGTCTTATATATACAACAGAAAAACACCTGATGTCTTCTAAAGGCAACATAAAACCTCTTGAGAGGATCTATAAGCTATAGAAGATCTCCGGAAGTGTTCTTTGAACTACAGCAGATCTCTTGAGGTCTTCTGTAGACAACAGGAAACCTCTTAATGCCTTACATAGACAACAGTAGTCCACTTGAGAGAAATGTATAAGCAACTTAAGACCTGCTGTAGTCCTCTATAGACAACATAGGTCCTCTTGAGGCCTCTTGAGACCTTTTACAGACAACAGAAGATTTCTTCAGTTCTTCTTAAGACAACAGAAAACCACTTGATGTATTCAATAAGCAAAAGTATATCTCATGAGGTCTTCGTAAGACAGCAAAAACTATATCAAGATCTTCTATAGACAACCGAAGTCCTCATTAGTTATTGTATAGGGATGAAGGGCCCCTAGAGCAACAGCAGACCTCTTGAGGTCTTCTGTAGACAACAGGAAACCTCTTAATGTCTTCCATAGACAACAGAAGAACACTTGAGAAAGATTGTATAAGCAACATAAGACCTGCTGTAGACTTCTATAGACAACAGAAGCCGTCTTGAGGCCTATTGAGACCTTCTACAGACAACAGAAGATTTCTTCAGTTGTTCTTAAGACAACAGAAAACCACTTGAAGTATTCTATAAACAATAGAATATCTCATGAGGTCTTCTTAAGACAGCAAAAACTATATCAAGATCTTCTATAGACAACCGAAGTCCTCATTAGCTATTGTATAGGGACAAAGGGCCCCTAGAAGTCTCAAGAGGTCTTATAAAGACAAGAGAAGACATAGTGAGGCCATTTAAAATCGCAGAAAAACTTCGCAGAGTCTTAAGGTATTCTACAGACAAGGGTAAATTCCCTGAGGCCATACCTCAGAAGACTACTTGAAGTCGTTTAAAGAAGAATCTTCTTTCTATTTACAACAACCCTTGAGGTTTCCAATATACAATAGAAGATCTCTTGCGTCTTCAATAGGCAACAAAAGACGCCATTAAAACTAAAGGCAACAGAAGACCTCTTGGAGGTCTTCTTATTACAAGAGAATGCCTGTTGAGGTCTTCTGTAGCAACCGAATAGTTCTTGAGGTCTTCTGAAGACAACATAAGACTTTTCATGTATTATGTGCTCATCCTTAAACAAGAGGAGACTTCTTCAGAAGATAATATCTCTGGAGGTCTTCTGTAGGCAGCACAATATCACCTGATATCTTCTAAAGACAACAGAAAACCTCTTCAGAACTTATTTTCACAACGAATGGCTTATTAACCACTCCCACAGACAACATACTTAGCTTGAAACACTTGTGATAACTGATTCCATTTCTCCGACATCGTCAGAGCGTATACATATTGTCACTACTTATACGACCTTGAAAACCTCTTGGTGTTAATGCTTTCTAACATAATTTTCTATGCTGTTATTTTAAAAACTTTTTCATAAACCGTTTCTGCCATAACTCAAAAAAAAAAAAACATTCACAAGTGTGCAGATAAAAATAATTTTAGTTGAAACATTCAAGTAAAAGCCCCAAGAGTAACTTGTAACATCCCCATACATATTTTGGCAATTAGAAACTTTTTGGATGTCAACGAGGAAAGAACAACATCTTCTTGGAACACAGCGTAATAAAAGAAAAGTTTTTGGTGATACTCTGTGGGAGGTTCATGAGAATACTAATCTTTTTTTAGACCAGTTCCAGTTTTAGACCGACAACAAGACCAAGTTACTCAGACTGTTATAGGAAAGAAGAAAGAGTGAGGGTGTGTGGCACTCTCTATGATTTAGAGGCAAAGTTAAAGAGCTGACATTTATTTTGTTGCCCCGAAAAAAAACTTGATGACAACATTATTTGCTTAACTTTCACAAATAGTCAATTATCTGAGGGAGAGAAGATGGAGAACATTTCTTTTTAGTCTAGGACAGAACATTTTCAAAACCCTACATACCACAACAAGAAACAGACAGCAAAACTTTTTCAAAGTTAATGTTTATTGGATTTTATATCTTTGTGATTTCCAAGGTCTTCATTGAATTTTAAAGGGTAATACAATAATAAATTGTGGGCATGCTATTACTTGCCATGTCGCCTATGGCCGGTCGGTCGGCCGTTCAATACAAATTGATATTTTATTCCATATTTCCTTTTTGGGGTTATTGTAAACACTCTATGTGGTCATGGCTTCCTGTGGTTTAGGCTACTAACGGAAGTGTTGCCTTTAATTACAATACAAGATAAAGTAGAAAAAGCAATAAGGGAGAAATACGAATGAAAGGCAGAGACACACACAACAAAAGCCTCTATATACACACAACACACTTACGCACAAAGGCAAATCCAATAATTTACTATTTATTACTAAAGCCATGGAAACTTTTATCCACAAACCACACAGCAACAACAGCAGGCAAAATACCATGAAATCTTTATGGACAAATTTCCGAATCCACAAATGTCTTAATTAACTATCGTTTCGTTTAGGGGAATGAATGACTGAAGGATTGTCTGATTGAATAAAATGTCCTTAATGATGAGGCGACGGTCTTATGAGCCTTTATAGAGTTATGAATAAATAATCACTTTGCACATCATCTACTGAGATTTCCGGACAATTAATAGAATTCCTTTTGGAATTACACAGACATTAGATTAAAGGCTAATCTTTATCAATATTTTATTTTATATTAGGCTATATTTTATTAATATGTAAGGGTACTCAAAGCAACTTAGAGAAAGGTTGACATAATTTAATAATATTAGGATACAATCTATTTGATTGAAATGGAACATATGGTCTACGTACACATGTGAAAATCAACTCAATGTTACTTAAGAAGTTAAACATAGAATTGAAAATGTCACAGTATTCAGGTTTAAGGAAAATGAAGGACTGTAGAGACAGAAGAAAGGGATGCTAAACCAACAAAATACCTCTTGAAGAAACCAACAAAATACCTCTTATAGACCAATGAAGACCTCTTGAGATCAGACCAGGAAAGACCCCTAGAAGTCATATACAGATACCAGTCAGTAGGTCTCCTGACATCTTCTATTTACAGAAGATATCTAAAAGTCTTCTACAGACAAAATATCGTAGTACAAAAGACGTTTTGATTCCATACACCACAGAAAACATCTTGAGTTTTTTTTTATAAAAAAGAAGACCTCCATAAAAAACAGAAGATCTGTTGGGATCAGGAAAATAAATCTTGAGTCTTCCACAAACAAGAGAATACATCCTGAGTTCTTCCATATACTAGATAATATATTTTGAGGTTTTCGATAGACCAGTAAATGTCCCTTGAGGTTTTTCATAAACCAGATAAGACGTCTTGAGGTTTTCTATAGACCAAATAAGTCCCCTTGAGGAACCCAGCAAAATTTGAAGGAAGGGGTTCTATGCGATGACGTGATTTCATGGCATATTTTTCATTGGTTCAAAGCAAGTCGTGAAAGATCCGATCTTTTCATTAGCATTTAATCCCATGCAAAGGAAGTCGTGAAAGATCCAATCTTTTCATCAGCATTTGAATCATTTGTACAGATCACTATAAACAAACAAGTCGATTTGTACATCCCTACATGTAGCGAAATCAAAACAAAAGAGTATACTTTTCCAAAATTGTTGTTATAAAATTACAAATTAAATGAGAAATTCTTTAAGGAGTGCTGTTGGAGTCCATGTCGAAATCTGAACTGGTGATGAGAAGATAATAGAAAAGCTTTTGTAAGATGAAACAAAATCAGTGGCTGAGAGTGGACGAAGAAAACTCTGTTGCGGTGCAGCGGCGGTGATTAAATTGAAATTTTGGATGTAAACTTTATGCTGATAAATTAGTTCTAGTTATTTCATGAATTAATTTGAATTAGTAAAGAAGAGTTTGGTTTGTCATAAAAATCATATTTCAATAAAGAATTTTCCATTTTCCAAACAAGACATGAAAATGTCATACCAAAGGGTTGGTGAAAATAACATGTCAAAGCATTGGTCAAAATGACATGCTTAGGATCCGACAATGAATGTCATCTTAAGATCCGAAAATGAATGTCATCTTATGGTGGTCACGCTCATATAAAATTCATGAGTGAAAATGCTAAAGAGATGACCTGCCAGATCAATTGCACCCATGATTCAATAGCATCCTTGGCATCGAACATTTTGCTGAGAATTCTATAGAACGAAAAACCCCTTGAGGTCTTCTAAATTTCTCTTGAGGTATTCTAAAGACCACCTGTTGTCTTCTAAACATCGTTTTAGGTCTTCTACAGACTAAAGAAGAACTCTTCCATAGAACTGAGAAGACCTTTTGAAGTCTTCTATAGACCAAAGAAGACTTCTTGAGGTCTCATATAAACCAGAGAAGACCTCTTCAGGTAATTTGTTGAAATGTTTTTTTAGATCAGAGAAAACCTGTTGTAGTCTTCTATAGACCAGAAAAGACTTCTTGAGATCTTCTATAAACACAATAAGCCCACTTGTGTTCCTCTGTAGACAAGAGAAAGCCGCTTGAGGTATTCTACAGAACAGTTAATAACTCTTCAGGTATTTTATAGACCAGAGAACCTTGAGGTCTTCTATTGACCAGAGAAAACATTTTGTTGTCTTCTATAGAAAACCTCTTGAAACCTCTCGAAAACTTATAAAAGCAGCAAAAGATCTCTTGAGGTCTTCCATAGAAAACAGAATACCTTTTAAAGTCTTCTGTAGACTTCTTGAGGTGTTCTGAAGACAGAGAAATACTTCTTGTGGCCTTCTAAAGACAACAGAGGAACACCTGAGGTCTTCTAAAGACAGCAGAACGCCTCTTAAGGCCTTCTAAAGACATTAGAATCCCCCCTCAGACCCCTTGAAGTCTTATGTAGACAACATAGAAAACACAAGACTTCTTGAGGTCTTCTATATACAGCGGAAGACCTTTCAAAGAATTCTTTTGACCTGTGAAGACCCCTATAGATAACGGAAGACCCCTTTAAATCTTCTACAGACAACAGAAGACCTTTTGAAGGCTTCTAAAGCCACAGAAGACTTCTCGAAAAAGAATATATTTTGGAGTTTTCTTTTGACAACAGAAGACATCTTGGGATCGTCTAAAGATATCAGAGACCTCTTGAGTACTTCTGAGTTCGAATAACGACAATAGAAGATTGTTTATGACCTGTTAGGATCTTCAGAGATTTGAAAAAGGAAACGTTTGAGACCTAACAACTTAGGTTAAATCAGGTGAAATACACAACCGGAGTGATGTGATTATGTTTAAAATACATATAGTAACACTCTCCATTTGTACGAAACTTATACGTGATCTCACTACTTATACGAGATAGAAAACCTCTTAATATTTGTGACGGCCCCTTAAAAAAAACACGCCAGATTTATCTGATAAGGAAATCCCCTTTTTAAAAAAGCGCCATCTATTGGAAAAATATCACAATGGCATCTGAAGTTACAAACATATAGTAACAGAGTTGTAAAGGATTTGGGACAACCCTTTTTAGATTTCTAGAACACTATTAGCACATTTTTTTGAATGTCACCTTCAATTCCAACCTGATTGCAACTCATATCATACGTCATTTAATTGTCAAGGTGAATAATTCGAAATTGTCATAAAACAAGTTTAAGGTGTAAAAGTACAGTCAATTTGAAAAGTAACTGAAATTAAAATAAGGGTTATTGATGAAGGAAAATATCACAAAGAGGAAATTCTGACTTAATTTTATCATCTGTTATATCTCATTGTAAATACATCTCGGGTAAGAACACAGTTTTTGATGTTAACACCAACAGAAAAATCATAAGCACATATTTTATAAAGAGATATTGAAAAATGTTATTTATTAATATCTAAATAGGATATTGTGGTCATATTTATGAAACATAATCCAGGAACGACTACATTGAATTGCCGACATAGGTTCCCGATGACCCTTATCCCGAGAGGATTTCTTTTACCCTTAATGGAATCTTCAGCATTGACGGAAAGAATTAGTGAGTACTCAAGCCACCGAAAACTTTAACAAAGCAATAATAATCGTATTGAAACGCATCCAAAAAAAATACTGCAGTTTTGAGTAAAAACTGTAAATTAGATCCTGATATTTAGTTCAAGATCCATTGGAATAACCTAAATCCGAAAATTGAGAATACAATAAGTCAATTAAGTTGAAATTTCATTAAATTTTCCCATATAAAAATTCTTCTGCAACTCAAGCCTATTTTTAGGCTTTAAATAAAAAGAATGCGTGTAAAAAAGAATTTTACCTGGACATGAAAGAAAAATACTTGAATTAATTAAATGAAATGATAATCTAATATGCTATCATTTATATAACCACGTGTCTAGGTTTTTATATCTTTGATTGCATAAATGTTTACATGTCCATTTCATATTTCATTGTAAAGAAACATAAATTATTGAAAATCCACATATATAATTATTCATAGCCTAATTTAAGGCATAAACAAACATTTTTGATCAAATTAAAAAAAATTGTAAGAAAATATATTCACGAATCTGATACATAGATTACTTTAATAGCTGTTACGTAAAAATTGTAACAGGTAATATTAAATAAACCGCCTAAAGTTATGTGGATATTTATACCTTTTTGAATTTTACGATATTTGTTTGGTACTGTACAAAAAAAAAAAAAAAAAAAAAACTATTCTACACTAAACAACAAAATATTGTTCTTCAACCATAGCTACAGTGCGTTTTACTTATTATTGCCTGCATTTATACTGTTTGTGTGTAACGTATGTAAAAAAAACTAACATAGATTAAGTATAAACTTAAGATATTCAAAATTATAAAGAAATGAAGTATAATATATACATTTTTCGATGAAATGAAAAAAATATATAAAAATGAGTTGCTAAATTGATTTCGATGAGTAGGTAGTGCTGCAAGGGAAGTAAAAGGCATGTTAAGGGAGATTTCTTAAAAAAATATGATTTTTTTAAACAGGCTTAGAAATCTCAAAGGATGATCTCAAAGGGTCATGCAGAGGGTGGGCAGCCTAGTACCAATGACATCTGGTACCAATTCATGACATCAACATAGTATCCGAAGAAGAAATAACGCTCATTTTGATTAGATATTGTCCGTCCGAATACCCTACTTCAAATACTTCCATTTTGTAATGTCAAATTTATGTTGGCTAAATAACAATGAAGATAATGTTTACCACCAGGCACTTTAAAAATAATGTAACAGGAAGGAAGCGGAAAGAATCCCCCCATAACCGGCGAGCTCAAGCCGCAGCAAAAAGCCCAGAGTGCCACCGCTTTGTTCACCACCTATCCGTTACATATTTTATAGAAAATTTATATTTCCGAACGTTTCTGTTAAAGCTATTTTAATAATATATTCAAATTGTGGTGCTAAAGGCATGCAACACATTAAAAGTCATTTTATATTTATACATTCTATGTAATAAATCCATTCTAATGTAATTCAATTAATAAAAATTCTATAAAAAAGTGAATAAAAAATGTGAATAAAATTTAAATAACTGAAACCGAAAGAAAAAAGGATTTACATATATTTTGAATGCATATTTGTAACGTCATAACGCATACATTGCGTTACATTACCATGACATTTTAACTAAGGAAGCAGGTGGTAGACACTTGTTTGGAAAACATCTTACAGAGCTGACCTCTGATTCTTTATGATAATATCCCACTGGTGTCATAAAAGCATACCCTGTTGCAATCCTCATTGGCCTAATTTTGAATATTCTTTCAACTCGTAGTGCTAACGTACTTTACAAATATTCCCTGGAATCCATGTTGAAGTAATCCACAACTTTTATAGAAAACATTTTTAATCCATGTCTTACGTTAATTTCACAAAAAATGTTCTATGAGTTCATGTTTAAACGCCTGGTTAAGTTTCCCCGAAAACCACACATACATATGAAATATAACTTACAACTGCAACATCACTGTGCGTATGATTTGCGACAGCACGTATACGCCATATGATATAACTAAGTTAATTTATATTTTAATTACAATTAAAATTTTTTTTATTAATGCTTCCCATTTAAATTCCTTTTTCACATTGAATTTCAAGATTGTTAAATAATAAACAAAAAGCTGTCATTTGTCAAATGGTCAAAAATAATAATAGTTTTTAAAGTTTAGGAGGGTTGTCGTTTTTTATTTGGTATGACGACTTCTATTTTGTTTTTCAAAATAGTCAGGCTTAATCCTATAGTCGTTGTTTTAATATTTTATTAAAACAACTTTAATTTATTAGTGGGAAAATAAATTAATAATAAATTAAAGTTGTTTTAATAAAATATTAAAACAACGACTATGGGATTAAGCCTGACTGTTTTAAATTTTATTTCACAATATCATGGCCAACAACAAGACAAAAAACATTATATGTACAAAAGTGCCAGGCACATGTACTACAACAAGGTTAATAAATAATATACAAATACACAGGCAGACAAGATACGCATGAATTTCTTTTTTATCTCAAATTTTTCCTCTCCTTTGGACTTAACTATCGAGTAGATGACACTGATACAAGTATATTACATTGTCTGATTTAAAATGTACGAGCCACATAATGATATATGTATGTACAAGGATAGTCAGACGACTGACTGCCTACCAGCCTGCCTATATACATATTTACATAATTAAATAGTCTTATGGCTGCTGACACATACAGAAATGTTGTGGAAGTGATGACCTTGCATATTCTCAGCTGATAAATTTTATGAAATATTTTTTGTTAATATTGTTTCTTGTTATTACTAAAAGTGAACCCTTATTGCAACGACGAGGCGATAATATTGAGGTGTTGAGCTTAGATAAGCTGGGAGCATAAGTCTGGTAATCTTGTACGCGAAGCAAATTTTCACCACTCTCATGTTTCACTAACGTTCCACTCTCACTGATCACTACCTTTCCAGTGAAAGTGGTCAACATTTGCTTCGCATACAAGGATTACCAGACATATGATTCCAGCTCATCCTCAGCTCCTGCGTAACCTTCCTTGGTCTCATACGGCACATGCCAAGATATAAACCATAAAGCAACAACTCAGCAATATGCCGGAAGTTTCTTCAATTTCTTCCTCAATTTCTACAAGTAATAACCATGCTACCTTCTTTATCATCCTTAAACTTATCCAGGATGAGCATCCTTAAATGATGAGCTACTAGTGAACTGTAAAGAGTATAAAAAGGAATGCTGCCTTTAAGACAATAAGCTATGTAGGATCTTTTAACAGATAAGGAGCTAGTTAAAAGCTGGGAACTGATTACGAGTAGTGAGTAGTGGTAGTGGTGAACCGGGGACGATAATCTGGCTATTAGCAATAAGCTAGGTAAAAAGCAACTGGCTATGATTGCTGAACAATCTAGGAACGGAGAGCTATCTCCAAGTGACGATTGAGATACGAGAAGTAACCTAGTTATGAGGCATGATCCGTCTACTAGCAGCCTGCTGACTAGGAGTGATTTGCCAACCAGAGAGGTGGGTTGTCATAGAACTCTGAAAAATCCAATTACGGAGGTATATGGATGAGCTGGCTACCACTTTATGTATCTAGCAAACTATGTGGACGACTTAGGTATATGGTCAATCAAACAATTGCGGCATAAGTCCCAGAAAATCGAATGCCAAATGTCTAGGAAAGTTATTTCTATTGGAGTTCAATAAGAAGGGTATAAAAAAGTATTCTGTTAGGCGACCTTGAATTTGAAGATCTGTTTGTCTTCTATTGGTAGATCTATTGGTCTTCTATTTTACGAGACCTATTGGGCTACTATGATAACGCTATTGGCCTTCTGTTGGCGACCTATTGGTGTGCTATGAGAAGACATATTGGTCTTGTATTGGAAGATATATTGTTCTTCTGTTGGAAGATCTTTCGGTCTCTTATTGGTTGAATACCTAGTTCAGTTCTATGCGAAGAGCTATAGATCTGGTATAAGAAGAGGTGTCCGTTTTATACTGAAAGGGCCTAATGGTCTGCTATTGGGAGGTCTATTGGTATTCTACTACACCATTTTTACATGTAATTCGAAGAATTTTAGTTGTAATTTGATTATTTCATTTGAAATTCGAAACATTTCACTTATAATTTGAGATTTTCGAATTATTTCATTTGTAATTTGAATTCTTTCATTTGTAATTCGAATTTTTCTATTTGCAATTAGATTTTTTATATTTGTATATCGAAGTTTTTCATTTGGAATTTCAAATGAAAAAAATTCTAATTGCAAATGAAATAATTCGAATTACAAATGAAGTAATTCGAATTTTAAATGAAATTCTCCAATTACGAATGAAATAATTCCGAATTTCAAATGGAATTCTCAAATTACAAATGAAATAAACTCGATATTAATTGGCAATCTCAAATAACAAGTGAAATGTTTTGAATTACAACATAAATTATTCGAATTACATGTGAAAATGGTTTAGAAAAAGTCCTCTTAGTTTTCTATAACAATAACTATTGGTTTTCTGTGAGAAAACATATTGAGATATATATTGGACTTCTGTTGGTTTTCTATTGGAAGTACCACTGTTCTCCTATTAAAAAACTTATTGAATCTTTTATTAGAGGTGCTATTAAGAAGGCGCATTGAGGTTTATTTGTGTTCTATAAGATAATGTTAATAGACGCCAGACTTAAACAATCCATGTATTTTCTTTAAATGTACGTAGAGATATAAGAGGACAAATGACACAAAGGTTATTGAAAATTCAGCAAAAGAATAATTCACTTTAGAGTTTTCCCACCAATTTAATATGGATTTCATAGAATAATAAAACTTTACTTTAAATTTCGTTTATTTCGAACATAAATTGACAAAGAATCTCATTGGCATATAAACAACTTACATATTTATATTGGTAAAAACATGCTTTGTTCTTTTCAAGTATTTATATTTCATGTAATATGAAATATTCCATTGACACCCCAAAATCTCACACTGCTTTACTACAAATACCAATTGCCATTGTCATGTTTACCTGTTTAGTTCAACCCTTTTTCCAACTCAACTAAGAATGGACAAAAAAATTAAATAATAAAAAAAAATTAAATAATTGAAACCGGACAAAAGAATGATCAAATCCTTTGGTTTTTTATTGATCTATGAACTTCAAGGGGACGTGGAAGAAGTGGGACGTGACATTGCAATGAAATGTAATTCACTGTGTTGGCAGAACAGTTGCTCTCAACAACTTTATGTCTGGGTGGTTGGCTGGCTGCTTGCCTGAATTTTGTTGTAACATCACATAAGATGCTGCAACATGAACACTTTTTACGAATCTTTTAATCTGGAGATATTGACTACAACGATGATGTTGCTGCTGATTATGCTGTTGTTGTTGATTGGTGAATGTCTGTAAATGCCACTCCTCGCATGTGATGTTGAAAGGATACAGTCAAGTCTGGACGAGTGGAGTGTAAATAAAACACAAATCGAAGGGAAAATAATCGATTATCCATCTCGTTTAAAGTATTTTTACACAGTAAATTAATTAAATGTACAATTGTGTAACTGTCTGAGAGGGTGTGTGTTTTTTGTGTCCCTACATGTGTGCATTTAAGAGTAAACAACTTGAAAAGTCAAGGAGCTGTTAAACAAGTTGAGGAAACCTTTCAAGTGTTATGTCGTCTGCGATATTTAGGAAGGAAAAAAATAAATAACAAAAAATCGATATATCTGAAACAGATGTTAAATGACCAGATGACCAAATATCTTAAATTGGAGGAGTTTTTAAATTTGTTTTTTTTTTTTTGAATGTTATTCTTTAGTAAGAGGAATGAACTTTACATGAAATATATTTTCATTGATGAGAACAGTATACTACAATATGCCACAATTTGTTTAAAAGAGGTTTCAAGTAGTAACAAGTAAAAAAGTATCAGTCGATTTTGTCGACAGAGATATACCCTCAGCCTATTAGAATTGAAACTTTCATATACTTTCATATACTTTTCATAAACTTACGGTATATTCACAATTTTGTTGCCCTTTTTGACATTTGAACTTGCCCACAAAAATGTGTATTTGGATTAAAGTTCAAAAGTTTTGCGGAGAAGTATCTCCTAAAGGAATGGGCCGACATAGACCATTATGGACGTGGATCTTATTTTGGGAGTTTGGACCAAATTGGTTGCCCCGTTCAAGAGATATCGTACATACCATTTTAGTAACATTTTAAAAATAGGGGAAGTGCAAGACGTTGTGGACCGGTATTGCAAATCTGACGAAGGCCTAAATCGGTAACAAATTCGAGAGTTATCGTGCTCTCCAGATACTACATATGGTTCCATAGGGGTTTTTTTTACACCTTTCGGGCTGTTTTCACAAGAAGTATGGGCTTGCCCATGAAAAAAATTTTACCGTCGTAATTGAAGCACCGAATGCAAGTTCCTTCAACAAAAATCAAAGTGATTAGAGAGCAGATATTAAAGTGAACTTATCCCGAAGGAGTGTACAAATATAGTCTATATTTGAACCTGATCTATATTTGGTAGATATATTAGGCGGTTTAACGTGTGGACCAAATCGGTCACTCCCGTGAAGAGTTATCGTGCGAATAATTTTTCCGAACATTTTTGAACTATTGTGGGGGATTTACATGGAAGAGTGGACCGATATGGCTTTTCTTCGAACTTATTCTAAGTTTGGACAAAATATTACGAAGACCAAATTTTGGACCGAATCGGCAGATCCGTTCAAGAGTTATCTTGCGCTCCAACCACTACACACGGTGTCATAGGGGTTTTTTGCAACTTTCAGGCAATTTGCCCAGGAAGTATGGACTTGCCCCAGATGGAACTTGTACCGTCGTATGGGGGGCGGTGAATACAAGTTGTTACAACAAAAATCAAAGCGATTCGAGAGCAGATCCTAAAATGAACTTTTCCGAATTTTTGTGAGGGGGGTTCCCGAAGGAGTGAACAAATATAGTCCATATTCGAACCAGACCTATAACTGGAAGATATATTAGGATGTGTAAAGTATGGACCACATCGGCCACTATCTTTAAGAGTTATCGTGCGTACATTTTTGAAGTTTTGTGGGGTAGGTACCTGAAGGAGTGAAGCGATATGTCTTATCTTGGAACTTAAACTAAGCTGGAGAAAATATTATGAATGCCAAATTTTGGACCGAATCGGCAGATCCGTTTGAGAGTTATCTGCGCTCCAACCACTACACACAGTGTCATAGGGTTTTTTAACTTTCAGGCTATTTACTCAGGAGGACAGCAAATACAAGTTGCTAAAACAAAAATCAAAGCGATTCAAGAGATGGTCCTAATCTGAACTTATCCGAAATTTTGTGTGGGAGATACGCGAAGGCGTGGACCGTTTGAATTTATATTGGAACCTCGTCTAAGTCTGGTAGAAATTTCACGATGTGCAAAGTATGGACCAAATCGTTTACCCCCTTCAATAGTTATCGTGCTCACAAACTTTCCGAACATTTCCGAAATTTTGTGGGGGAGGTACCGGAAGGAGTAGACCGATACAACTCATCTTCGAACTTAAACTATTAGTTTGGACAAAATATTACGAAAGCCAAATTTTGGACCGAATCGCTTGATCCGTTCGAGAGTTATCGTGCGCTCCAACCAACCAGACAGACGGACGGACATGGCTAAATGAACTCCAAATTGTCTGAAACAGATTTCGTCCAAATATACTTGCGGTCTAAAACCATTATTTCGATGAGGCCCATTTTGCCGTATGAAAGTGTATACCTCGTTAGCATAAATGCTGAGGGTATAAAAACCAGTCCATAAATTGTGAACAAAAAATGAACCGTTATTGCCCCTGGCTGATGAAAAACAAATTATTTTAACTGTCGTTAGGTTCTGTGGGTTACTTTAGATCAATACTGCACCAATAATTTTTTAATTGGCGTATGGGATTTTTTTCATTTTTGGCGTGCTAGATCCGTATTTTTTTCCACTGTGGAACGGAGGGACGGACGGACACACATCTCAAAATCGCTTTATCTCGTCGAGATTAGAAGATTGGTATACCACATTGGGGTCTCCGATGAATATTTCGCGGTTATACATGAATTTCATGAAGTTCTACTCGACAGGTACAAAGCAAGTGAGTGAATTTGACATTCTCTTTCTACAAAAGACAGTCCTTTCGAAATACATAAACCCATATTTACATGGAAAAGTGTACGTTTACGTGTTATTTCGTATGACTTGTCAGTCGCATAGATTTTCGTTTCGAAGGTGCTTACATGAACAGAAAATGCCTTTTTCCACTTCGGACGCCAAAGAAACCCTTCGGTCGACATACATAAACATGGGGTTAATATTTTATTGGCATTGGTCTTTAATGGGAAGATCTATTGCTCATATAAAAGCAAAAATGTTGACTTCATGTTCCTGAAAACCTAATGGTAGTTTTTAAAGACCTATTGGTCTCCTATTGGAGGACATATTGTACTTGTATCGGAACATATGACCTATTGATTTCGGGTGTGAAGACTTTTTAGTCCTCGCGTCGATTTGTACTGAAAAATCTACTGGTCTTCTATTTGAAATCCTATTGGTGCTCTGTTAGAAGAAGTCCTATTACTTTTCCATAAAAATAATTATTGGTCTGTTATGAGAAGACATATTTGAGAAGAGAAGAGATATTTAAAATTTCTGTTGGTTTTCTTTGGGAAGACCTCTTGTTCTTCTCTGAAAATATTTATTGGTATTTTAATAAGAAGTCCTTTAAATTCCCTTTGTTCAGAGCATTCATTGAGATAGTTCCTCATTGCTCTTTGAACATACTTTGTTCTTTTTAAGTCATGTGATTATATTTCCTGTAATATTAAATATTGCATTGATTCCCCTAACACCGCATCTCTTTACTACAAGCACCAGTTCCCACTGTCATGTTTATCCGTTTAGTTTCACCTTTTTCCAAAACAACTAAAAATTGAGAATAAAAATAAAACAATACCAACAAAAACACTAAACAATTGAAACCAGACAATAGAATGTTCAAATCCTTTGGTTTTTTATTGCTCTATGAATTTCAAGGGGACGTGGAAGCAGTGAGACTTGACATTGCAATGAAATGTAATTCACTGTGTTGGCAGAACAGTGGCTCTCATAGTCTTTGTGTCTAGGTGGCTGGCTGACTGGTTGCCTGTATTTGTCGTAACAGCACTTAAGTTGCTTCAGCATGAGCACGTTGTAAATCGTTCAGTATTTGTGTATATGCGAGTTGGAATTCTCACATATATTTTCTGGCAGCAGAAAAAACATGCATCGAAACATGCAAGTCTTACATGATGATCGGATTGTTAGTATCCTTTTGCGATGACATACTGCATTTGGGGAGAAAACATACCAACCATTGATACGATATCATCAGCAGCTGTAAGCTGTAGATATTGTCTACAACGATGTTGTTCTGCTGTTTCTGCTCTGCTGATGATTATGCTGTAGTGCTGATATCAAAAGTATTGGTGAATGTCTGTAAATGCCACTCATGCATGTCATGTTGAAAGGATATAGTCAAGTGCGGACGTTTCAAGTGCAAATAAAACCCAAATCGAAGGGAAAATAATCAATTCTCCGTCTATTTTTCAAATATTTTTTACTCAGAAAATTAATTACATGGTCAATTGTGTAAATGTCTGAGAGTGTATTTGTGTGTAGGTGCTCAGTGTGCTTGTGTCCTTGCGTGTATTTGTTTTGAGAGTAAACAACTTTAAAAGTCAAGGAGCTGTTGAACAAGTTGAGGAATTTTTTAAGTGTCATGTCGTCTGCTGCTCTATACGGTATTTAGGAAGGAATAAAATAAATAACGAAAAAAATCGATCAATTTGAAACAGATATACAATGAGCGGATAACCAAACATTTGGAGTTGGAGGAGTTTCTAAATTTGGATGCTTGGATTGTTATTTTTTGGTAAGTGGAATGAACTTTACATAAAATCTATTGTCATTTGGGAACAATATAATATGGCAGTATGTGTTTAAAAGATACTTACAGAAATATAAACGAGTATCACAAAAGCAGAAACTAAGAGGTTCGTTCTATTGGAAGACCAGTTGTGTTTCAATGTCCATCGATATTGTATTACAAGATACATTAGAAGACCTATAAGTTTTTTTCTTGGAAGACCTATTGGTCTCTTACTAGACGAACTATTGGTATTTTTATTAGAAGTCTACAGGGTTCTATGAGAAGATCTATCGGTCTTGTATTGGAAGATGTATGTATTTGTATTCTATTGGAAGAACTATAGGTATTATATTGGGACACCTATTTAATGGGTCTTTCTATGAGACGAACCCCTGTGGTTGTATGGTTCTATGGCTGTATGGTTCTATTGAAAGACCTTTCTAACTTTTATTAGATGGCCTACTGAGGTGAACTACAGGGCATCCATGAGAAAGACATATTAAACTTCTATTGGAAGACCTATTGTGCTTCTATTGTATGATTTATTGGTCTTATATTGAAAGACCTGTTGTTCTTTTATTGGATTACCTGCTGATGTTTTATTAGGAGTCCGACTGGGGTTTAGTTGGAAGGCCTACTAGGGTTCCATGAGAAGATCTATTGGTCTTCAATAGGAAGGCCTATTGTTCTTCAGTTGGAAGACCATCTGTCCTCCTTTGGGAAGACCCATTGAAAACCTGCTGCTACGATCTATTGGTCTTCTAGACCCTAGAAAAGCAGCCTACTATGAAAAAACAAAAGAAAAACAACTACCTCAAAAGTTGACGACTCCGGCAAACGTTTTAAGGACCATGATCTGCGAATTTGCACCTGGAATGTTCGCACTCTTTATAGATTAAGGTGCAGTCTTCGCATTGGCAGACGTACTTGAAAAGTACAAGACCGATATTACTGCCATACATGAAATACGATGGAACGGGAAAGGCGCCACAACAACACCTAAATGTGACGCACTGTATTATACCTGCCATGACACAAAGCATGAGTTCGGTTGCGGATTTGTAGTTGGCCGGAGGTTAAAACACCTGGTCTCCAGCTTCACACCAGTGAATGAAAGACTTGCTACAATTCGAATAAAAGCACAATTCTTCAACATCAGCTTTATTTGCGCTCATGCTCCCACTGAAGACAAGGACGAACAGACCAAAGATATAATTTACGAGCGCTTAGAAGAAACTTATGACCGTCGCCTTACTAGGCGATTTTAATGCCAAAATTAGAAAGGAAAATATCTTTGTCCCAACAGTCGAAAATCAGTCTCCACAGTGAAACATCTGACAATGGTATGAGGCTGATAGACTTCGCAGCGGCAAAAAACATGGTAGTTAGCAGCACCAGATTTCAACATCTCGACATCCATAAGGTGCACCTGGCTGTCTCCAGATCAGAAAACAAGAAATCAAATTGATCACGTTGTGATCGATGGAAGACATTAATCGAGCGTGTTGGATGTGCGTTCGTTCCGAGGAGCAAACATAGACTCGGAGCACTACCTTGTTGCAGCAAAGGTACGCACCCGGTTAAACGTAGCAAACAAAGTACGAACAGACACAACACGAAAGTTAGACATCGGTATGCTGCAATCACAACAGATAGCCACAGCATATTCCACTCAACTAGCCCAATTGCTTAATTAAAGCACTCCTCATCTCGATTACATATCAGCACAATGGCAAAGTGCTGCCCACTTCATGCAAACAGCCGCAAAATCCATACTTGGATACCAGAGACCTCCACCAAGGAATCCATAGAGGGAGACGGAAAAGCGGGAGTGTGAAAAAATCGAGATGTACAGGAACCAGAATGAAGTCCGAAAATTCTACCAAAGAGTCAAGCATCAAACTGATGGCTTTGGAACAGGCACATCCTCCTGGTGAGACAGCTAGGTAATTTGGTAACTTATACAGATAGTGTGCTGAGAATATGGAAAGAATATTTGTCAAAACTGTTGGTATCCAATAGCAGCGAAGACGACGAAGATACCACAGACCCAATCCCAGAAGATGGTATTGAATGTATACCGCCCAGCCAAGATGAGGTAAAGACAGCGAAAAATCGGTTGAAGAATAATAGGGCAGCAGGAGCCGAACAGCCGAGCTGTTCAAAATCGGAGGCGACACGCTGATAAGGTGTATTCATCAGCTAGTTAGCACCATTTGAAAGGACGAACGAGTTCCGACGATTGCAACCTGAGTATCCTGTGCCCCGTCCACAAGAAAGGAGATAAGACTGTATGCTCTAACTATAGGGGCATAAGTCTACTCCCTATTGCCTACAAGATCGTGTCAGGGTTATTGTGCGAACGACTAAAGCCTATGGTCAACGAGATAATTGGACCATACCAATGCGGCTTTAGACCTGGCAAGTTCACCATTGACCAGATATTTACCCTGCGGCAAATCCTGGAGAAGACCCAAGAGATGCAGATCGACACCTACCACCTTTTTGTCGATTATAAAGCAACCTTCGACAGCCCGCTGCGTTCAAAGATATTCCAAGCATGTCTGAATTTGGTATCCCCGCAAACTCATCCGGCTTTGTAAAATGACTTTAACTGACACAAGATCATCAGTTAAAATAGGAAAGAACTACTCGAAAAGTTTTGTACTAAAACAGATTTCGTGTGATCTCTTCAACATCCTGCTAGAAAAGGTTATACGAGAGGCAAACGTCAAAAGAAGTGGCACAATCTAAACCAATAGCCACATGTTACTTACTTGATGATATATTCATAATGGGAGATCAGTAAAAGAAGTAACCGATACCTTTATGAAGGTCGAAGGAGAATCTGCTAAAGTGGGTCTAGCGGTAAACGGTGAGAATACCAAGTTGATGGTGTCGACGCGCAATGCGTCCATTGAGCTCGGACCAACTGTGGAAATTGGTTCCTATAATTTTGAAGTAGTAAAAGACTTTGTCTACCACGGCACCTCCATTAACATAATAAACGACATCAGTTGTGAAAAAAAGAAGAATTGTATTGGCCAACAGATGCTACTTTGGTTTAAGTAAGCAGTTTAAAAACAAAGCCACATCTCGTCAAACAAAATAACGCTCAACAAAACACTGATACTACCCGTGCTGATGTATGATTGGTGTGTTTGAGAAAAAAATTCTTCGAAAGATATACGGGCCAATCTGCGTTGACGGTGAATATCGACGTCGCATGAACCACGAGCTGTATCTGCTATACAATGACATCAATATATTTAAACGTATCGAGATGCAGCGATTGTGTTGGCTAGGCCATATTATAAGAATGGGCGAAGATGAACCGCTAAAAAGGCGTATAAATACAAACCGGTTGGCGGTGCACGCAGAATAGGCAGGCCAAGGATAGATGACGCAAACAAGTGGGTGAAGAGATGAAAAGGCGCGGTATTCCAGAGCGTGAAGCAACAAATAGAGAGAATTGGAGATCTTTTCTTAGTTCGGCCTATGGAACAAGTGTTATGTAATGGCCAGCTATGTAAGTAAGTATTGGTCTTCTATGAGAAGACGAATTGGTCATATTACAAGTCTCGAGAAGCTTGGCTGCCTAACTATTAGATCCTGTGGAATTTTTTATTATTCGGCCGGCTTATTATCACTTAATATTATCTTCAGGTAGTGGATCTGTGATATCTTCACCATCTTAGATAATATTGGATATCAACTTTTCGGAAAAATATATTTCCATTACCTGATCACGCCATATGTATTTGTACCAGATTACTTTGCTCTTCACTATAGGAGGGTGTAACTGCACCGGAGATATCAGTTGATGTTGTACTCCTTGGTAGAATTTTCTCCGGTATATTTTGCAATCCAACTTGCCAGGACGGGTCGGTTCGTACTTTATTTGCCTTTATCATTATAGGTATACATCTTAGATTTTCGTACTATTAGGGATTTCTGACTATGGTGTACCAATCTAGAACACATTTGGTACTGTCTCGTCTTTTGTATCGATATATTTGACTTGACCTTTATTACCAAAGACTTATCAATTTCTATGAAAAGTAAGGAGCTTATTGGAGATCATTGTCATTACGAACAAGTGAGCAAAGGCTACAGTCGGACGGGGCCGACCATGTGATACCCTACACCACTACCCCTGTGCATAAGCTTTTCACTGGTAAACATTTCTTTTAGGGAATATAAACCGACTACCACCAAAAATAATATGCCTCTTTGTCTCTGGGACCCCATAAGCAACCATAATTTCGTGACCATCCGATCAAAAATTACGACCTGTAGCTTAATTGCAAAAAAAAATGGAAGAATTGGATGCATTACCGGACTATTGTGGTATCTCCCTTGTTTGACCACCTTCGCCAACCTGCTTTACACTAATGTAAAAATAATATTTTTTTTTGAATTTGTCTCCAAATGAGTTTTTCCCCATTCCGACCCCTAAATATTATCCGGCTATCACCAAAATCAATAGGCTTTCTTCCTATGTGGGGACCCCGCATCAACTCCCAAAAAATTCGTGACGATCCGATTAAAATTGCGACCTGTAGCGTGATTACAACAAATCGGAAAATGGGATGCATTACCGACTATTGCGACATCCTCTGTTGTTTGACCAGCTACGACAACCTACTTTACATCGTTGTAAAGGTGATATTGTCTGCTTTCCTTGCCAGGTTTTGCTTTTGATATTACCTCTTAAAGAAGCAGAGATATTGGCTTGAAATAAAATGTTGACTTTTCTCCAAAATAGTGTTTTCCCATTCCGACCCCTAAATATTATCCCACCATCATCAAAATCAATAGGCTTCTTTCTTTTTGGGACCCCCATTAACCCCCAAAATTTCGTGACCATTGGATCAAAATTGCGACCTGTAGCGTGATTACAAAAAAATCGGAAAATGGGATGCATTATCGGCTATTGTCATATCTTTGCTATTTGACCACCTACAACAACCTGCTTTACACCGTTGTAAAGGTGATATTTTCTACTTTCCTTTCCAGGTTCTGCTTTTGATATCTCTCTTAAAGAAAGCAGAGATATTGGCTTGAAATAAAATGTTGACTTTCTCCAAATAAGTGTTTGCCCATTCCGACCCCTAAATATTATCCCACCATCACCAAAATCAATATGCTTCTTCATCTGTGAGACCCCCATTAACCCTGAAATTTTCGTGACGATCCGATCAATATTGCGACCTCTAGCGTGATTTCCAAAAAAATAGAAATATGGGATGTATTACCGACTATTGCGATATCTCCGTTAGTTGGTTACCTACGCCGACCTAGTTTGCATCATTTTAAAGACGGGATCTTCTACTTTCACAGTCAGGCTTTGCTTTTGGAAAATTTTCAACCAAAGCTGTGATATTTGTCAATATAATTAAAATCGCAAAAATGAAAATTTGGGTTTTAATTTGCTACTATTGCGATATCTTCGTTGTTTGATCACCTACGAGCACCTACTTTACATCATTAGAAAGGTGATATTTTCTGCTTTCATTGTCAGGTTTTGCTTTTGGTATACCCCATATAGAAGCTGAGATATTGGGTTTGAAAAAAAACGTTGTCTTTTTATCCACCTAAGTTTTTTGCCCTTTCCGACCCCTAAATATTATCCGACCATCACCAAAATCAATAGGCTTCTTCCCCTCCGGGACCCCATCAACATCCAAAATTTCGTGACGATCCGATCAAAATTGCGGCCTGTAGCGTGATTACAAGGTTTAGATGGACAGACGGACAGACGGACAGACGGACGGACGGACGGACTGACGGACGGACACACATAGCCAGATCGACTCAGCTCGTCGAGACATTCATTTGATATATATAAGTATGGGTCTACGACCATTATTTCGATGCGTTACAAACTTTTTGGCCAAAACCAACTTATAATACCCTCCCCACAAAACATTGATGTTTTGCCTACCGACCATTATCTTCGGTTTCTTTTTCTTCTCATTTTCCTTTCTCGTCAATAAATTTAACAACTATCTATCCACCTCCTTCAAAGGGGTTGTTATTGATAGACATAACTTGCCGTGCGTAAACGATGACATTTCAATATGAATACATCATCGACCTCCTAATGATGAACATAACCTCTGTTTTTGGAAACCCCAAAAACATGGCAATAGTTTCGCTGTTTCCGCATCATCAACATAAGTTAACGACGTTTTGCTGTAAAACGTTTCTCAAAGACATTTTTTTCACTCGTTCGTTATGTGTCAGTTTTGAGGATAAAAACCCCTTTTTGCCTGTCAAAAAGTAAATTTACCTTTATGTTGATACACTCTTCAACAGTTATTCCTTGCCCTGGCTCGCCCTCGCTCTCTTGTCAACCATTCATTATCCATAAACAATCACCGAGTACGTATACATATACGGGTTCATGTGTCTTCCGTTTCCTGTTACAAAACTGGCTTAGACCGTTTAAAGTGGGTGACAGTAAGAACATGGTGGTTTTTCCTTCGTTCAGCATTTTAGCAGCAACATCAACGGGTTGGGATACCAAACTATCAATGAGGCCCCCATTGGGAAGGATGTGCGTACCGGCTGGCTGTTTGTCTGGTCCACCCAAAAGTTGTTCGTCCATTTTTGGCGGTTATATCTTCATACCAGTCATGACTTTTATGAGGTCGCAACATTTTCACTTCGTTTTAATAAGACTTTTGGCTTTTGGGGACCACAATTTTGATCTTAAAATGATGACTGCGAAAGTGAACGAATGCTTGCATAGTTGGCTGGCTACATGGTTGATTTCCACTCTACCCATTTTTGCTGATAGCAGTTCAGACTATGGGAAGATACTTGCACGCATTAAATATTTAAGCTATATCTGGCTGGAGGGCTGTGCTGTGATGGATACCACGATTTAATATTACCTATAATGGGCGACAGGCAACACATTTTCCCTGGTAAATTATTTTGCTCTCAAGCTTAGCAAAGTAAATTTTAGTTAAATGGAAATTTGTATATGCTTAGTAAGTAAATAGAAGTTAAGCGAGCAGTTTTTATTTTTAAGCAATTTTCAAGGACAAAATTACCAAAATTGATTTTGTGGTCTTGTTAGTTCACAATTTAAGTCTTAACAATTTTAAGCCACAAATATGTGGAATTATGACAATAATTAAATAATATATCGTATAATCAATCCAATAATCAATACTTTAAGCAAGTGGGAATGACTAATATTTAATTTTTTAAATTTAATTTTTAATTAAATATTTTAAATCGTAAAGATTTGTAAAGATTTTTCAATTTCGAAACACGTCGTTCAATTAATATTATTACAAACTGAACCGAGAGCGCATGATTGATATTCACCTCCCAAATAGTTATCATACGCTCAGTGTTACAGCCTGATTTAAAATTTAACTACGAATTTCGAATAAAATTATTTAATTTTTCTCATGACCTCTTTGCGTTTATTGTATAAAACAAAAACAGATAGTAGTTTTCAGAAACCGCACGACACACATGTAATCGTAAACTTGGTTTCCTTGTCGGCCTTGTCAAACAATACAGATTTACTTCATATAACATGACAGTAACACTCAATATGTAAAGGACCAAAAGCAACTATCGCTGCTTGCCGGAAAAGTTCGAAATAAAATTTATTGAAGTAGGCTTTGATGTCTATGAGAATAATAATAACAACGACAACAACAGCAGACCCGCTATGGTTAACTTAATATAAGAGCGGCGTCAAGTATTAACGAAGGTTATCTCGTTATGAACGGGGAAACAACGTAAAAATTATGGCTTGTCGATGAGCATATTATATGAATTAAAAAAGGTTATGGCATATTTGATTTGTGATTTTGGTTGATATCTGTCGTGGCCAACATGATACCAGACATCATTGATCGGTGTCGACCATACTCTACGGTAGACAACCTGAGGTTCTCAGGATTGTTTTTTTCAGGATTTTTTTTCTATAAAAAAACAGTCCTGAGGTTCTCAGGAATTTTTTTCTATAGAAAAAACAGTCCTGTGGTTCACAGGAATTTTTTTCTATGGAAAAAAGTAGTCCTTAGGTTCTCAGAACTTTTTTTCTATAGAAAAAAATAGTCCTGAAGTTCTCAGGAATTTTTTTCAATAGAAAAAAGTAGTCCTGATGTTGTCAGGATTTTTTTCCATAAGAAAAAAATCCTGAGGTTCTTAGGAATTTTTTTCTATAGAAAAAAATAGTCCTGATGTTCTCAGGAATTTTTTTCAATGGAAAAAAATAGTCCTTATGTTTTTACGAATTTTTTCTATAGAAAAAAGTAGTACTGAGGTACTCAGAACTTTTTTTCTATAGAAAAAAATAGTCCTGATGTTCTAAGGGTTTTTTTTCTATAGAAAAAAATAGTCCTGAGGTTCTCAGGAATTTTTTTCTATAGAAATAAAAATAGTCCTGAGGTTCTCAGGAATTTTTTTCTATAGAAACAAATAGTCCTAAGGTTCTCAGGATTTTTTTCAATAAAAAAAAATTGTCCTGAGGTTCTCAGGATTTTTTTTTTTCAATAGAAAAAAATAGTCCTGAGGTTTTCAGTATTTTTTTTCTATAGAAAAAAGTAGTACTGAGGTACTCAGGTTTTTTTCTATAGAAAAAAGTAGTCCTTAGGTTCTCAGAACTTTTTTCTATAGAAAAAATAGTCCCGATGTTCTAAGGTTTTTTTCTATAGAAAAAAAAATAGTCCTGAGTTTCTCAGGAATTTTTTTCTATAGAAAAAAATAGTCCTGAGGTTCTCAGAAAAAAAAAATAGTCCTGATGTTCTCAGGAATTTTTTTCTATAGAAAAAATAGTCCTGATGTTCTCAGGAATTTTTTTCAATGGAAAAAAACTAGTCCTTATGTTTTTAGGAATTTTTTCTATAGAAAAACTCGAAACTTTTTTTCTATAGAAAAAAAAATAGTCCTGATGTTCTAAGGGTTTTTTTTTCTATAGAACAAAAAAAATAGTCCTGAGGTTCTCAGGATTTTTTTTCTATAGAAAAAAATAGTCCTGAGGTTCTCAGGAATTTTTTCTATAGAAGAAAATAGTCCTGAGGTTCTCAGGAATTTTTATACCCTATACCACAATGTGGAAAAGGGTATAATAAGTTTGTTTTCCCAAAAATTCATGTAACGCCGCGAAATATTCGTCGTAGACCCCTCATGTGGTATACCAAACTTCATATCTCGACGAGATAAAGCGATTTAGCGATGTGTGTCCGTCCGTCCGTCCGTCCGTCTGTCCGTCCATTAAAAATTGTAATCAAGCTAGAGGCCGCAATTATGGACCGATTGTCACGAAATTTAGTATGGAGGTCGGGTTTGGACCAGAATAGAACTGATTAGTTTTTGGCGATGATCGTGAAATGTTAAAGGGATGAAATGGACCAAAAACAAAATTTTTGCTCGATTTTGTAGCCGCTCTGTAGGTCGCAATAATAGTCCGATCGGCGCGAAATTTTAAACGTAGTTTTGGTTTGAGATGAAGAAGTAGCGTGCAAGTCAACGGTATGATCGGATAATATTTAGCGGGTTAAATTGATCAAAACTTTTGTGTGAAAATTGGTAAAATTTCTAATGCACATCTTATAACAGCTAGCCCGGAAAGCTAGTGCACAGGGATAGTGGTATAGGGTATCACATGGTCGGCCCCGTCCGACTATAGTCTGTTCTTACTTGTTTTATATAGAAAACAAATAGTTCTGAGGTTCTCAGGATTTTTTTCTATAGAAAAAAATAGTCCTGAGGTTCTCAGGATTTTTATTTTTATAGAAAAAAATAGTCCTGAGGTTCTCAGGATTTTTATTTCTATAGAAAAAAATAGTCCTGAGGTTCTCAGGAATTTTTTCTATAGAAGAAAATAGTCCTGAGGTTCTCAGGAATTTTTTTATATAGAAAACAAATAGTCCTGAGGTTCTCAGGATTTTTTCTATAGAAAATAATAGTCCTGAGGTTCTCAGGATTTTTATTTCTATAGAAAAAAATTGTCCTGAGGTTCTCAGGAATTTTTTCTATAGAAAAAAAATAGTTCTGATATTCTCAGGAATTTTTTCTATAGAAAAAATAGTCCTGAGGTTATCAGGAATTTTTTCTATAGAAAAAATAGTCCTGAGGTTATCAGAAATTTTTTCTATGAAAAAATAGTCCTGAGGGACTCAGGCATTTTTTCTATAGAAAAAAATTAGTGGTTCTCAGGAATTTTTGTCTATAGAAAAAATGTCCTGAGTTTCTCAGGAAGTTTTTTATAGAAAATTAAGTCCTGAGGTTCCCAGGAATTTTTTTCTGTAGAAAAAAAGCAGTCCTGAGGTTCTCAGGAATTTTTTTTTATAGAAAAGAGTAGTCCTGAGTTTCTCAGGATTTTTGCAATAGAAAAAATAGTCCTAAGAAAAAAAAATAGTCCTGAGGTACTCAGGAAGTTGTTCTATAAAAAAATAGTCCTGAGGGACTCAGGAATTTTTTCTATAGAAAAAATTAGTGGTAGCCATGAGGTTCTCAGGAATATTTTTCTATAGAAAAAAGTAGTTCTGAGGTTCTCAGGGGTTTATTTTCTATAGAAAAAAATAGTCCTGAGGTTCTCAGGAATTTTTTCTATAGCAAAAAAAAATAATCCTGATATTCTCAGGAATTTTTTTATAGAAAAAATATTCCTGATGTTATCAGGAATTTTTTCTATAAAAAATAGTCCTGAGGGACTCAGGAATTTTTCCTATAGAAAAAAATTAGTGGTTCTCAGGAATTTTTTTCTATAGAAAATTTAGTCCTTTTTTCTATAGAAAAAATTCCTGAGGTCCTCAGGGTTATTTATTATAGAAAAAATAGCCCTGAGGTTCTCAGGAATTTTTTTCTATAGAAAAAAAATAGTCCTGGTGTTCTCAGGAATTTAATCCTGAGGTGTTCAGGAATTGTTTTCTATAGAAAATGATAGTGGGAAGGGTCACAGTAGACGACCCTAGAGGTCATCTACTCTACACTAGACGATAATAAAAGTCATATACTCTACAGAAGACAACCCTATAGGTCATCTACTCTACAGTAGACAATCTTAGAGGTCATTTGCTCACAATAAACAGCTTTAGGGGTCATCTGTTCTACTGTAGAGTATATGGCCTACTCTACAGTCAACGAGCCCTTAGCCCATCTCTAGAGGAGAGGGCAGTAACGGTCATCTCTATAGAAGACCAAAATGGGGGCCTTACTCAATAGTAGGCGGTCTATATATTATGTTTATAACACCTCTAAAATCATCATCTCTTGTATATACGACCCTACGTTCCGTCTGATTATTAGGGTCGTCTGCATGTATACCTCTCTCACTTATTTTTGTTTTTTCATTATTTGACCCGGTAAATAAAGCAAAAAATCCATTTAATACCAATACATTTTTAAAATAATTGTATAGCTTGTCGTTACTATAATTTATCTGCAATCCTGTTATCATTATGTATCTCATAATTCATATAGAATTACATGATTTAATACCATCCCTCCCTCAACAAAATCTCCTCTCAACTGAACAACCCACTATCAAACATTCCAATCCCTCGGCTATATAAATAAGTATTTCTACCGGGCAGTTTTAGCATAACAGCTCCTAGTTAAATTGCTGCAATAGCCATCGAACAAAAAAACTAACAAACGAATTTGCAGAGAGAAAAAATCTAGAATTCGGACAACTCAGTTGGCCATATATTATTCAAAATATTTTCAACTATAAATATTTTCTGTAAATAACCATAGAAAAATAAAATAATGGATGGTTGAAAGTCTTGTTTGTTGTTGGCGTAGATTTGGTGGGGGAGGAGAGAAGGCTGTGGCATTAGAAAAAGCAAATGCACGTGTTAATGGCCCACTATTCCCATCGTTTTTTCATGTACATAGCATTTTTTCTAACAATAACGAAAAATAAAAAAGCTTAATAAACGTGGGAGTTTAGATATTGGAATTTTTGGTATGCCCGAAGACTGTTAGGACCACTAGCACCAGCACAACCACTCTTATCACTTTTGCTGGTCCTGGTCTGTTACAGCAAATAAATTATGTTGCTGTCCATGCTACTAGTTTTGTGATACTCTCTCAAAGGACAATATATTTGTAGAGCGCTATCGACAATGGTCTCCATGTTGCAGTGTGTATGTGCACGTATGTATGTGTGTGTTGTTTTGTTTGCCTTGGATAGAGCGCTAATGTGTTTGTGTGTACTACCACTTTTAATAAGATTGGCCACAAATAGCGATATTTTAAACCTTATGATCAATCGCTTGCTGTTTTCAGAACACAGACTCACACACTCAAATATCGTGCCAGTGGCAGGCGGATGGTTTCGTTAGTGGAATTGCTTGCTTATCCACTTTTGGCCGAATATTTAGCAATTTATTTAAGCTAACTTACCACTTCTATTTGCTGTTAATACATGGACTGTTCTGATATCTAGGCAGATAACGTCGTTGCAACGTTGGCGAGGGTTAGTGCAATGTAGGACAAGTTGGTAGTGATTAAATTATGTTGTTAAACATTTCCAACTACTACTGCTACTCCTGCTAATGTTTACGATGAAAGCTTTGCTGATGGCAAACAAATTTATGTTCATTGTTTTACAATATTTATGAGGATTTTCGTTGGTAAAATGGGGTAGGAGAAATAGCCTTGTTATGGATTACACATGGCAACTTTAGGTTCATCAATGCTTATGTTTTGGACACACTTTGATCTTCTATTTGTCCTCTGTCCCGTAGAAGGGTTTCATATTAGTATAACTTTCCATCGTAGACCATTACGTTGGTCGATAGAAGACCTCTCGTTCTTCTTCGATTCTATTTAAACTCCCAAAAAGACCACTGTTGTGAACTTCTATTTTAAAGAAGACCTCTATCTTCTATCCTCTGGAATGAATTTCATTCTAAAGAAAACCTCTCCTGCACCTATTTTATGAACTCATATTGGATGTTAGTTGCTTTATTTTCAATTCCAAACTGAAGGCCTTGTCCTTGCATACAAGTTGCAGGCAATTACAAAATGAAAGAACAATTTTATTACCTACTTTTAGGCTCATTGAAAGAAAAGTAATTGCTGGCCTTTGGAACAGGAAATAAAAACATAACAAAATTTAATTGCCTAAGAAGAAGAATTTTTATGTTCCTTATTTTTTTAAATCGAAATAGAATTTGAAGTTTTTTTTTCTGTTTTTTTCTACTCTGACCTTTTTTCAACTTCGTCTTGCTTTTACTTCCTTTACTGTGCGAACACTTCTCGGTTTTTTAACAACTTGGCCACAATTTGATCATCCTATTTTCAGCAATTCGTTGTGGCTGTGTAAAACTGCAATTAGAGGAAATAAAAATGGAAGAGATGAAAATAGGAAATTGAACTTCCTGCAGCAGCAATACAACTGTAAATGCATTTTTCTAAGTTCTGGGGCAGTAAAAAGCAGCAGCGGCATTCAACGCCATTTCAACAAAATGAAAACTTGTACAACGGACGCAGATTTCAAACAAAAAAGCAACAAGTAAAAAAGTATCAGTCGGCTTGGACGACAGATATATACCCTCAGCCTGTGTGGATTGAAATACTTTTTTCCAAAAAAAAAAAAAAAATGAACATAAACTTAGTTTCAACAATATTTAGAGATCCATAGTTTAGACCAAATCGGTTGCTACGTCTATGACATATCGCGCCTACCATTTTACCGAATATTTTCGAACTTTTGTGGGAAGGTACCGGAAAGAGTGCACCTATAAGCACCACCTTCCAATTTCATATAATGTTCGAAGAAATTATACGATATCCAAAGTGTGGACGTATGCAGTATTCGGTTCGAGTCCCTTCAGCCCCTACGTATGGTACCATAGGGTAACGGGATTAGATTCTTAACACTTTGAGCCACTTAGAATCAAAATCATTTCAACCTGGCAACGCTTCGTGGTCACATACCGAGCTGTCAAAGATATTGCATGTTACTTTGTAAAATTTTATAAAAATTTTTCCAACGAGGAACAAATTTGTTTCGCTCGGCAATTAAAAACCGCTGATTTAATAAACGTGTAAAGGTATATAAATTAATATTCTGATTAAGAAATAAAAGAAGTTAGATTTGGTAAGGAATATTTGAAGTAGACTTGTGGTGTATTTTTTGTGTAGTTCGTATTGTAGTTTAAATAGTTTTTGGAATAAAACTCGCGGTATTGCGACGTATTGTCGAAACTATATATATCTGATAGAAGGTAATAGTGAGTACTATATGTGTAAAAAAATTGCATGTCCGTATGGATCCGAATACTTATAGAAAATTACTTACAGCTAGCGTGACACTTAAAAATTTGGAAATTTTTTATTATTGGCTGGGCAATGATAGAGAATCCATAAATGTGATGAATTGGATTTTGGCCAATTTGAATAGAAAAGTCGCTGACGACTCCATGATTGCAGTGGAAAAACAGATCTATAATTTATGTACGCAACTTACCAAAAAGTGGATAAAATACCATTATAGCAAAACACGCTTTTTAAAATACGAGCAAGTGTGGTTAAGTAATGAGACATCTTTTAAAGTAGAAGAAATTGGTGTTCCAAGGAAAAAAGGACGACCTTATGTAGGTTATAGCGTTATTTTGACGCTCGCGTCAAAAAAGAAAGCTTGCTTCGGAATTGTCCTCCGAAAACGACAACAATACAAAGCTTTTAATTCATGCTGAAGAAAAAGGCATTATGCTTCAAAGGAAACATGAAATCCAACAACAATTTTGGGATAAAATGGGCCTTCATGTTCATAAGCCTAAAAGTAATGGGAATGGCTCTACAAACGACGGTAATACGGCACGAAAGGCATTTTCTAATACAGAAATGTTTTCATCTATCACCAATATTAATATTGATCTTTTAAATCGCTTGCATATAATTCTTATTGCCATTAACTCCGAATTCGAGATAAATATCGAAGACTTTAAACATTTTTGTTATGAAACTGCAAAGATATATTATAAATATTACGGATGGTACCCAATGTCAGCAACCTTGCACAAAATTTAACGCATTCTTTCCAAATTTTACAAGCTTGTGTTGTGCCCCTCGGATGTGCTGGAGAACACGCTTCTGAGGGAAGAATAAAATTTACAAAAAGGATCGCATTGGTCACGCCCGAAAAGATTCTAGAGAGCATAATATAATGGATGTCTTTAACAGGGCCCTGGATTCTTCTGATCCTTTACTATCTACTATATACCTTAAAAACCGTTTGTCAAAGCAGAGGACTTTGCAGCTTCCGAAAGATGTTATTTCACTTTTGAAATAACATCATTCCCCGAGTCCCAACTAACAATTACATAAAGTGCGGCTATAAATAGGGACATTCTGGATTCTGATGCGGAGGAGGAGTATTTATATCATTATAATATTGAGTTAGAAGTTGACGAAAATCAACTTTAATAATTTGTTGATAAACATAAGGCTTTTTTAAAAATAATATTGTTTCTTTTTACTGATATATGTATGAATTTGTTAATTGAATTTAAATATAAACTGGATTCCACTATATAATAATTTTTAGCCACTGTTAGTCGCTGAATTATGTGCATATAATAATACGTACATACATTTGTATTATATGTTCCGAACCGAGTATTTGCGTTATTACTATTTTTGGGAGACATTATAAATAGGCTTATTGTGAATGATGCTCAATATCCACTCCACTCGCTTAGTTTGATAAAAATAGGAGGAATGTTGAACTGGACTTATCAAATCAAATTTTAAAGGGATCGGAGCCAAATTGTTGGTTTTTCTCGGCTTAAATATAAAATTGGATGAATCATATAGATGAAAGCTATATGTATATCTGAACCGAATCTTATCAAATTTTGTGGAAGTGATTTTATGCTTGTTATGAACATCGGAACGAAATTTGAAAGCTGTAGCTTCTTCCGTTCATTTGTTGCCTCAGAAACCTGCCATTGGGCCCAATGTGCGTCGTATGGGAAGCACTGAATACAAGTTGCTACAACAAAAATCAAAGCTATTCGAGAGCAGGTCCTAAACTGAAAATTTCCGAAATTTTATGTGGGAGGTACCCGAAGGAGTGGACCGATTTAGTCCATATTGGAACCTCATCTAAGTCTGGTAGAAATTTCACGATGTGCAAAGTATGTACCAAATCGGTTACTCCCTTCAAGAGTTATCGTGCGCAAAAATTTTCCAAACATTTTCGAACTTTTGTGGGGGAGGTACCGGAAGGAGTGGATCGATATAACCAATCTTCGAACTTAAACTAAGTTTGGACAAAATATTACGAAAGCGCTCCAGCCAGCCAGGACATCGCTACACTGAAAGAAAAATGCTTCGTTGTATCAATGAACGGGTTTCATTGATTATTTTTCATTGATGCTATGAAACGTTCCATTAATATAATGAAATGTTTCATTCATGCAATGAAACTTTACGTTATTTAAAATTCAATGATTTTTGGTTTCATTGTATAAACGAAGCGGATCTCATTGATGCAATGAAACTTTTAATTTCTATTAAATTAAGAAAAATATGTACGTTTTGAATTCAAACTAAATAGAATGGGCTAAAAACACTAGTACGCAAACATCTTTTTTAAAAAAAATGGCGAAAAATGTATATATTCGATGTGTTTTGTTTGCTTTAAAAATTAATGAAACAGATATGAAATTATTCGTCTCTAGATCGACGTCCGTAGAATAGTAAAATCATAAAATTGCTGTAGTGGGGAATTCGATTTAAGAACACCTAATTTCATGACATTTTTTAATGAAATTCACGCTAGTGTGGCCCTGGACTTATATAAATGAAACAGTTTCATTAAATAAATGAAAGAGTTTCATTAGATAACATTATTGAAATTCCTTTTTGCGTTTTGTATTCTTTGTAAATCTGTTAAGTTATAAAATTTGTCTTCTAATTTTTTCGTCTTTATTAAACAAATTAAATTTTTGACAATAAAGAATAAAAAGAACACATTTATATATTGGCTACATACATATGTATGTATAGCATCACATACATAAATATGTATGCATGAATATTTTCCAAAACTACCAGAAACGTCATCAACTGTACAAAAATTCGTCGCCGATTGGCGTTAGTATACATAAATATCCATCCGCATTAAAAAGAATGATATTCTCAGTTCTTTGATACTGTTTGTATTGTCGTTCATTGAATTCCATTTGTTTTGTGTGTGAGTATTTAACAAGCAGAAAAAAACACGTGTCGGCAAAACAACCACCGCTTTCTTAGCTACATCAAACAATGTTCAAGAACATTGTTTTAGTTTTCGTTAAACCACAGTGAAGTGTGGATGAAAAAAAAGTAATTTTACGTCTGGTGTTTTCAACTTTAAAAACTGGGATTTGTTTAACATGAAAAGAAAATGTAAATATTAATTTTTAGGTGTTCAGATGTTCTTTTAAGTGAATTTTCATTTATATTTTTCTTGTAATGGAAGCATTCAATAGAAAATCCAAAGATGAGTGGAATGGCGGAGAAGCTGTTACCATTGACCAACGAAGCATCTCTTACTTGAAAAAAGAAAATGTTGTATAGTTTCCTGTCCAACGGCGAAAGTTAAAGGTAAGTTAATGTTTAGAAAGAAAACCAGATAAATTACTAAAACTTTTTTAAGTTTTTCAATTTTGCTTACAGATGACCACGCTCAAAAGGATAATTAACTTCGCTGAAAGTAAGTATGAAGTGTTTAATAATGTGAAATAATAATTCAAATACTGCTTATATTATTTTTTGTAGTTGTAGTCGAATTAAGGAGACTGTCCATGGCCAACATGATGTATCCTAACATCGTGGACTTATACAGGGGATGACATAGCGGCTAAAGTTGGAGGTAAGTTATTGTTTAGAAAACCAGTCAATTTGTAAGCAATTTCTTTATTGTTTCAATTTTACTTACAGATGACAACGCCCATTACTATCATTAATCTGCTTAATACCCGAGGTATTAAATATGACTTGTTGTATTAATGGTCAAAACTAATTGCAATAAAATGAAATAAACATATTTACAATTGACTTCATTTTTGTTCATTACGTGAGTATGAAATGATTTCATAACATGAATGAAATCCTACGTTGTATCAATGAAATTTGTCATTGATTTTGAACCAACGTAAGGCTTCATTGCATAAATGAAGAAGTGTCATTACAACAATGAAAGTATTTCATTGCATTAATGAAAAAGTTTCATTGCATCAATGAAGGAGTTTCATTGCATTAATGAAAAAGTTTCATTGTATTAACGGAAAAGTGTCATTGCAACAATGAAGCAGTTTCATTGCATGGATGAAGGAGTTTCATTGCATTAATGAAAAAGTTTCATTGCATTAACGAAAAAGTTTCTTTGCATAAATGAAGGAGTTTCATTGCATTAATGAACAATTTCGTTAATTTTACTTCAATGAAACTCAATGAAACTTTTTTCATTTATTCAATGTAGCTCTACGTTGGCTCAAAATCAATGACAAATTTCATTGATACAACGTAGGATTTCATTCATAATATTTAGCTTTTTCTTTCAGTGTAAATCAACACCAAATTGTCTGAAACACATTTCGTCCAAACATACTTGGGGTCAAAACCATTATTTCGATGAGGCACATTTTGCCCGTATGAAAGTGTATATATGTATATACATAGGTATATATAAAGGGTATATATACCCTCGTTAGCATAAATGCTGAGGGTATAACAATCAAAATACAACATACAACATTCAAGGCACGATACTAGATACGCACACACACGTCACATGGAAAAAATAAAATAGATAATTGTGTAGGTGATTGCATCTACATAGACGCATGAGTGTTTCTATTTTATTATTATTATTCTATACAACATGCGCCCTGCACGCACATACAGAGAGAGATAGAGCCAGGTGTACAGGGCGAGGAATATCTTATTAGGTCAATTTGTAAGGAAAAATGTTTCAAATATCCATTCACACAACGCCCACACTCTTACACAAACACACTCACGAATTGACACTCCCTCGCCTAGGAAGTCACTCCGGAGACACGGCAAGGAATATCGTTGGAGAATTGCACAAACAATTTCTATAGCCCTATTGTGATTACCTTTTATCGCGTATGCCGACACTTCGGAGTGACTTCTGAGTGACCTCCAAGGCGGTTGTTTACATTTATTTAATGATTTAACACATTTGAACTAATATAGAAAATTTTTTTATCTGATGATTATATGAGACGATGGTGCAGTGGTAAGCATACTCGCTTTGCACTCTGAAAGCCCGGTTTGCTTCCCAAGTCCGGCAATGAAACATCACATTTTTAAAATGACAAAATTAATGTAGGTGGAAATTCCAAAGAATAATTTCTCTAAAAGAGCTTACTTTAAAAAAATAAAAATAAAAAATAATTTAAAAAATAAAACTAAAAAAATTAAAGTAAAAATAAAAGAAAATTTTTTTTAATTCCAAAAACTATTGCGGAAATGATCTTCTTCTTCACAACGGTGGTCACTTCAGGGTTACTTCTGCGACTGTTTTCATCGCCCTGGCGACACGCCTTAGTTACTACCGCGATAGTTTTTGCTTGCAGGGGCGCGACAAAATATTCTCCAACGCCCACAAACACACTCACGTTCCGGCATCACCTCACACACTGCTCGAAAGATGAAGTGCTAAGAATCATGAAAAGAAAATAACCAAGGCAATTTTTGAATTGCAGTTCCGTTAAATTGCAAATGCTAAAATGAATGTAGGTGGGGAAGGGGTAGGGAGTGGCAGCCGAGTACAAAAACCTAGCCTCAATTGCAGTGGCTAGTAATAAAATTTTAGAACGCACAAAACGATGGTGGTTTATGAAGAAGAGGGATTGAGATTTTTAAAAATGCATACCTGTATTTCCCACTTACATCTCCAGAGAAAGACTAAAAAATATTTAATAACAAGTAAAAAAGTATCAGTCGGCTTTGCCGACAGAGATATGCCCTCAGCCTATTTGAATTGGAACTTTCATCTACGGAAAGATCGAATGTATTTAGGGTCTTTTCAGAATTTTGTGGCACTTTTTTGACATTTGAACTTGCCGACAAAAACGGGGATTAGGATAAAGGGGAATGGACCGACATAGTGCATTACGGAAGTGGATCTTATTTTGAGAGCCATATCTTTTCGATAGATATCGCGCCCACTAGTCATTTCAGTGGGTTATCTTACACCTGTTGGATCATTATGCCAGGAAGCATGGACTTGTCCACGGAAAACATAATATGGTTGTACATCATCGGTATAAATTTCCAAAGGATCTCCGAACAGACCCTAAACTGCACTTGGACACAAATGTTGAATTTTGTGGGGGAGGTATCCTAAGGAGACCACCGATATGTGCCATTTTAGAAGTTAAACTAAGTTTGGACAAAATATGACGAAGGCAAAATTTTGGACCTCGAGAGTTATTATGCTCTCCTACTACTACATATGGTGCCACAGGGGGTTTTTACAACTTTCGGGCTGTTTTCCCAAGAAGTATGGACTTGCCACTGAAAAAACTTTTATCGTTGTAATTGAGTCAGCGATTGCCAGTTGCTTCATCAGAAATCAAAGTAAGTCAAGAGCTGGTCTTAACCCTCTCAGTGTCAAAATAAATGTCTGCCCATGTAAAAAATTTGCTAAATGTCAAATATATTCGACAAGTGGACTGGGAGGGTTAAAGTGAACTTATCCGAAATTTTGTGTGGGAGGTACCCGAAGGAATGGGCAAATATTGTCCATATTTAAACCTGATCTATATCTGGTAGATATATTAGGATGCGTAAAGTATGGACCAAATCGGTCCGTCCCTTCAAGAGTTATCGTGCGCACAATTTTTCCGAACATTTTTGAATTTTTGTGGGGAAGGCACCTAAAGGAGTGAACCGATATGGCTTATCTTCGAACTTAAACTTAGTTTGGACAAAATATTATAAAGGCCAAATTTTGGATCGAATCGGCAGATCCGTTCGAGAGTTATCTTGCGCTCCAACCACCTCACACGGTGTCATAGGGGTTTTTTAGAACTTTCAGGCTATTTTCTCAGGAAGTATGGACTTGCCCCTAATGTAATGTACCGTATTATGGAGGGCAGTGAATACAAGTTGCTAAAACAAAAATCAAAGCGATTCGGGAGATGGCCATAAACTGAACTATTCCAAAATGTTGAGTGGGAGGTACCCGAAGGAGTGGACCGATTGAGTCCATATTGAAACCTTATCTAAGTGTGGTACACATTTCACGATGGGCAAACTATGGACCAAATCGGTTACTCCCTTCAGGAGTTATCGTGCGCACAAATTTTCCGAACATTTTCGAACTTTTGGGGGGGAGGTACCGGAAGGAGTGGACCGATATAGCCCATCTTCGAACTTAAACTAAGTTTGGGTAAAATATTACGAAAGCCAAAATTTGAACCGAATCGGTTTATCCGTTCGAGAGTTGTCGTGCGCTCCAGCCAGCCAGACAGACAGACAGACGGACGGACATTGCTCAATCGACTCCAAATTGTCTGAAACACATTTCGTCCAAACATACTTGGGGTCTAAAACCATTATTTCGATGAGGCACATTTTGCCCGTATGAAAGTGTATATACCCTCGTTAGCATAAATGCTGAGGGTATAAAAATATTCATGAAAAGTCTTCACTTTGTGGAGACTGCAAATGTGGAGATTTATTAGAATTAAATTTAAACAATGACTTTTCTACACAAATAAAACTATTACGTAGCACGTAAGCAAAATCATGGGGAAAGTCTCCACTTTTTGGAGACTTGGAGAAATGAAGATAACAATAAAAAAAACTGTCTACAAATTTTTTTTTTTGGGATTTGTAAATGACATTGAATTTTTACAATGAATTTCTCCAACTTAGGAGAATTTTTAGCATGGTCCTTTTCACATCGGGACCGAACATTTGATAGGATTTCCATACAAATAATCGGATGGAGGACATTGGTAGGTCCTTAGTACCCAGTGATAGTGGGTGTTGTTGATCGGTACACGAATCCGACGCCGTTGTTATTCCGCAATAGTTAGCGAGTACACTGACAGCTGCGGTACAAAAAGTCCTCTTTTGTAGAATAACTCTGGAAAGGATTTTTATTCCCTAGAGATGGTTTTATTCTGTACAAGGAATGTCTTCTAATCTTTAGAATACTCCTAGGCTGGTATTTTATTCAGTATAAGAACCCTAAGGAGATCTCTAAAGAAGACCTCCATGGATGTCTTTGGTTCTACTAAACACCCGTAGGAAGATATTTAATGCCAAAGAAGACACCTAGAGAGGTATTCTATCCTATAGGAGACAAAAGACAAAGACAAACTTAGGGAGGTCTTCTGTATTATAGAAGAGCACAAGAGAGGTCTTATTTTCTATAGAAGACCCCAAGGATTGTCTTCTACTATAGAAAGAACACCTTAGGAGGGTTCCTATTTTATATAAGACCATAAAGTAGGCTTCTATTCTAGAAAAGACCCATAAGGAGGTCTCATATTTTATAGAAGAACACTTCTATTCTACAAAAAAAAAAAAAAACACTAAAGAAGTTGTTAGTTATATAGAATACCCCAATGAATTGTATTCTATTCTATAAAGATCTTTTCTGTAGGAGACAACCAGGGAGGTTTCAACTCCGTAGGAGACCCTTAGGTCAGTCTTGTATTATAATGACAACCCTATGGGAGGTTTTCTTTTCTATAGAAACCCCATATGTAGGCCTTCTATTTTATAGAAGACCTCTAGGGAGACTCTTAGGGTGTTTTTTTCGCTACTAGGGAGGCTCTGTATAGACCCCAGAGTAGTCTTTTACTAAGTAAAAGATCTTTATGGTGGAGCTCTAACCAGATTGGCGGTGAGCTGTGATACTGGATGCAGTTTATACTCACCAGAAAGAGAAATATTTCTTTGTAATTTTATCCCATATTGACAATATTTCTTCTCAACTGACATTAATACTTGACCCCCGGTTATCATATCTCTCATTCGAAAGACATCTTAGGAATTTAACCCAGTTTTGACAGTTATTGACTTAACAAAACGCCTACATTGCCTTCTGCTTGGCTTAAGTGTAAACCACAGTTCACATTGCCTTTGGCCGTTATAAAAATATTCCGAATAGGCCACACGCAATTTGCATTCCTATGGTGACACATTGAAGCCTCGTTATTGGAACGTCAGAATGAATGCAGGGTAAAGACAAACAGGCAGTCACTATAGTAAACTAAATTAATATGCAGCAACAGAATATGAGGATGAGGCAAAACGGTTGACACACTTCATTCTCACGACAATGAAAAATCGTATAAAATAACTAGAAAATAAGAACATGAATTCAAATATGCAATACTACTTGCCATGACGCTTCTTTTCCCTGCATCACCACCATGTGCAGGAAGGTTGTTTTGCAAAACATGCAGATCTAAGGAGAAGCAAGTAAGGTCATGCTACATGCCAACAACGAACGAACTAAGAACAGTTCAAGTGCTGAGTATTCATTTCCTTTTCAATTTTAAACGTTTCTCACCAAAGCAAAAATATATTGTTATGGCAACTGCAAAATACAAATGTCGACACTGCCACTACACACCACATCACAAGCAATAGAACCTCCCGTAAACTCCTTTTTTAGAAAGGTTTGTAAATTTAATTTAAAAGCACAAATAAGCAAACGCACAAACATTATAATATATTTTATTTTAATAAATAGAAATGTTTTTCTGTTTTCTCACTCTTTCGCATTGTTTGAGCTTACCATTAACTCGTAGTTACATTTGTAATTAATTTGTATTGCAAGGAGACAACAAAAGACGAAAGAAGTGTCAGAAAGCTAAGAGGAATTGTAGAAAAAGTTCCGCCAAGACACCTTTCCTTATATTGTATATCTTTAAGCAAGGTCGACAATAACGAAACGGTACTTTCTTAAATACCGAAAGCTTCCAATACATTTGTTTTATTTTTTGTTATTTGGAGCGAATACATGTTGCCGTTATGTATACGCCAGCGAGCAACTTTTTAGGGTTGCATGTTACCAAAACATTGAAGTTTTTTTTGTAACAATATGTGAAACTTCAGGGATTTTTTTGTAAAATCTAAAAATAATGCAATGTTGCCCGATTTATGCTATGATTTAATTGTCAATTACTCTATAAGGGTATGCACAAATAAAATCATGCCGTTTTGATTCGATCACAAGATAAGCCTCTCTTCAGGAATGTATGTGCAACATACATATATACATATTTATGTATGCAGCTTTATAAATACAAAATTTAAAAAAAAAATTAATACAGTTATCAATTTTTCGCGCCTAAAATTGTCAGTAACCACTGGGCTGATTGTGATGGAACTCTAATATAAGGAAGAAGCTTAAGCTATTAAAATTATGAATGTTAGGGAAAAAATCTAACAGTAAAATACGATTCTGAGTCCCTTTGCGTCCATGTGACGCTCAAAGGAACCGTTCAGTTGCCAATGACTACTAATCTGATTCACAAATTCAAATATAACTTTCAGTAGCATTCGTGATTCCGAAATCGATGTTCCAGACCAAAGCCGCAATTGTTTGTCACTACCGACCGATTTCTAATTTAATACAGATTTCTTAAGAAAGAAAAAGCGGAAAATACGTAATTTTTGAAATTTATCGAGAAAAAAATAATGATTTCCGGAAAACCATTGTCAATATTGAGTTCATTTTCTTTGGCTGGGCAGAGGACAGCATTAAAGCGGAACAAAATATGAAATATTTGCAGGCAACTAGCATAATATATCTTTATAGCCATGATCCTTTAGGATAACTACCAAATAGGAGCAAAATAATAATTTTAGTCCATAAGTATGTTTATGCAAAATCCATTTTAGCACTGTCCGTAAGTTTGTCTGTCTGATTCTGAACGATTCGATCCTCTTAACGTCTTGTCCAAACTTTAATCAAGTTCGAAGATTGGCTACATCGGTATACCCTCTTGGGTACCTCCCCCGCAAGTGTTCAACATTTTTCACTAAAATGGTGCCCACACTAACTCAAGAAAGGAAATATGTTTGGATTCTGTAATATATTAAAACACAACGGAGATTCTTTTTATACCCCCAGCATTTATGCTAACGAGGGTATATACATTTTCATACGGCCAAAATGTGGCTCATCGAAATAATGGTTTTAGACTCCAAGTATGTTTGGACGAAATCCGTTTCAGACAATTTGGAGTCGATTCAGCAATGTCCGTCCGTCCGTCCGTTTGTCTGGCTGGCTTGTGCGCACGATAACTCCCGAACGGATCAACCGATACGAACCAAATTTTGCACTTCGTAATATTTTGCCTAAACTTAGTTTAACTTCGAATATGGGCAATATTGGTCCAATCCTTGGGTACCTCCCCCCCAAAAGTTCGAAAACGTTCGAAATATTTGTGCGCACGATAACTTTTAAAGGGAGTAACCGATTTGGTCCACACATTACACATCATGAAGTATCTACCACACTTAGATGAGGTTCCAATATGGGCTCAGTCGGTCCACTCCTTCGAGTACCTCCCACAAAAAATTTCGGAAAAGTTCAGATTAGCACCTACTCTCGAATCACTTTGATTTTTGTTGTAGCAACTTGTATTCAATGTCCCCTATACGACAGTACAAGTTTCATCAGGGGCAAGTCCATACTTGCTGAGACAATAGCCTGAAAGTTTCAAAAACCCCTATGCCACCGTGTGTAGTGGTTGGAGCGCAAGATAACTCATAAACGGATCTGCCGATTCGGTCCAAAATTTGGCATTCGTAATATTTTGTCCAAACATAGTCTAAGTTTGTAGATAAGCCATATCGGTCCACTCCTTCATGTACGTCCCCCCAAAAGTTCAAAAATATTCCGAAAATTTGTATACAGCAACTCTTAAAGGGAGTGGCCATACTTTACACATCCTAATATATCTGCTAGATATAGATCAGGTTCATATATGGACTATATTTGTCCAATCCATCCGGTACCTCCCACACAAAATTTCACCACTTGATTTTTATTGAAGCAACTTGCATTCGCTGCCTCAATCACAACGCTACAATTTTTTTCAGGGGCAAGTCCGTACTTCTTAAGAAGACGGCCCGAAAGGTTAAAAAAACCCTATGACACCATATATAGTGGCTGGAGAACACTTTCGAACTGAACCGGTTGGTCCAAAATTTCGCCTTCGTCATTTTTTGTCCAAACTTAGTTTCAGTTCGAACTTCACACAATTTCCGGTACTTCCCACCAATGTTTAAAAAATTTCAATGAAATAGTATGCACGGGGCAACAAATTTGGTCCAAACTTCCTTTTCTCCTAATATTTTGTCCAAATTTAGTTTAACTTCTAAAATGGTCCATATCGATCCTCTCCTTAGGGTGCCTTCCCCACAAAAGTTCAACATTTGTGTCTAAGTGCAGTTTAAGGTCTGTTCGAAGATCCTTTGGAAATGTATACCAATGCTGTTCGTTGTGGTTCTGTTTAAAATGATATTATGTTTTCCGTGGACAAGTCCATACTTCCTGCCATACTGGTCCACAAGTTATACGATGACCCACTCAAATGACCAGTGGGCGCGATATCTATCGAAAAGATGTGACTCTCAAAATAAGATCCACTTCCATAAAGGACTATTGCCGATCCATTCCTTTAAGTACCTCCTCCGCAACACTTTTGAACAACTTCAAATGTCCAAAAAAGGGCCACAAAATTCTGAAAAAAAAATCCTAAATACATTCGATCTGTTCGCAGATGAAAGTTTCAATTTACATAGGCTGAGGGTATATATCTCTCGGCAAAGTCGACTGATACTTTTTTACTTGTTTTTATACCCTATACCACAATGTGGAAAAGGGTATTATAAGTTTGTTTTGGTAAAAATTCATGTAACACCGCGAAATATTCTTCGGAGACCCCCAATGTGGTATACCAATCTTCATATATCGACGAGATAAAGCGATTTTTAGATGTGTGTCTTCCGTCCGTCCGTCTGTCCCTTATAAATTGTAAACACGCTCCAGGCCGCAATTATGGACCGATCGTCACGAAATTGTGTATGGAGGTCGGGTTCAGATCAGAATAGATCCCTATTCTTATTGGTGATGATCGTGAAATAGTTAGCGGGTGGAATGGACCAAAAACATAATATTTATCCAATTTTCTGGCGCCTCTGTAGGTCTCAATAATAGTCCGATCAACGCGTAATTTTAAATAAGGTAAGAGTATATCACAAAGGAGAAGCTTGCAATTTGAGATGGCGATCGGATAATATTTAGAGGGTTAAATGGACCAAAACTTTTGTGTGAAAATTGTGAAAATTTTTAATATACAGTTTATATCTTAATTCCTGGAAGTGACATTTCGGACAAGTGAGATATACTTGAATGTGGAACGCTTGACCTTTCAGTTGATGCCAATTATGTTGGTGTGCATGATCAGATAACAGAGTTACAGCCTAATATATTCCGTTATTTGTTTGTAGTGTAATAATAAACTCGCTAGAAGTCGCAATTATACACCAATAGTCACGAAATTTTGCACCGGGTAAGAGTATAGGTCGAAAAAGATGCCTACAATTTTGAATGATGATCTGATATTCTTTAGCGTGTGAAATAGACCATTACTTTTGTATAAAAAATATAAAAATTTTATTTTTGGTCGCAAAGTAGCCTACATATGGAAAAAACTACTGACCTTTCCTTTGATGTAAATTGCAATAAAGTGTTTGCTAGATAACGGGCCTACTGCCTAATATTTAAATCTGTTCTGTGTAGAGAACCACTTTTTTATCCCATGCTATCCCATGTTCTTCCCAAAAGTTTATGTAACACCACGAAATATTCGTCCTAAACCCCTTATTCGGTATGCCGAAATTCATATCTCGACGAGATAAAGCGATTTACCGATGTGTGTCCGTCCATTAAAAATTGTAAACAAGCTTAAGGCCGCAATTATGGACCTATTGTAACGAATTTTTTAAGGAGGTTGGGTTCGGGTCAGAATTGTGACCCGAACCCAACCCATTGGTGATGATCGTGAAATGTTCAGGGGATGAAATGGACCAAAAACAAAATTTTAACGAATTTTCTAGCGGCTCTGTAGGTCAAAATAATAACTCGCAAAATTTTAAACAAAGTTTGAGTTTATGGTGAAGAAGAAGAGTACAAACCAACGTGAAGATCAGATAATACTTAGCGGGTTAAATGGACTGAAACTTTTGTGTGAAATTGGTAAAAATTTCAATAAAGTAGCGGAAGTAGTAGTACTACATAAGTGGGTTTCATTACATTTTAGTTTGTGTGAACTAAATTTTCCTTTCCTGCTACAAAAATGACTTTGTCATGCTAGATAACTTTTTGGTTTTGGTCATAAGTATTATACATTACATCTCTGATATTTGATAATTAAATTTTCACAATCATTGAAAAGAAGTTCCGTGGAGAGCGATTGTCCAGGGATAGTGGTATAGGGTATCGCATGGTCGGCTCCGTCCGACTATAGACTTTTCTTACTTGTTTTCTGTTTACATTAGGTTTATTTTATAGGATACGTGCTAGCCTTGGGAAAAATCTAAGTTCGTGGTCTCCTTAAGGCGACTTCCTAATGATAACTCTCGATTTTCTATTCAGGACCTCATATAAAACATTGAGATCTATATAAACCGCCTGACTTTTTAGAATACCACCACCACATGAATACCAAATAATACAAAAATTACTTAAGTATTAGGGATACCCACGTCGACTTTCGATTGATCGATTTTTTGGTTGGGAAATCTATAAATCGATGTTGACCCTATTTACTTCTTTTTTGTTTGTTTTTTGGTTTTCCCACCCACGATTATTTATATGACAAGTTTTTAAATGACTCTCTGTGTTGACAAAAATATGTAACAAACAAGCTCTAAAATCGACCAAAAATCTATTTTAGTCTATTTTGGTCACAAGCGAAATATCAACAAGTTGACTTTTGGTTTTTAACATGTTCATGGATCTTGGTTATTGAGAACTTTCGAACGTATTGGTAGTTGGTTCCCTTGAATTTTGAATGATTTGTTCGAACAGGAAAAAAAGGTTAAAATTTTTTAATATCTTTTGCTATTTTGAACTCGAAGTTAAAGATTAAGAAAGAGGTACCCGTCTTTCTTTTTGGAGTTCTATTCTCCATCAGTGTGCTTAAAAAATACACACGATGCTATCATCAAATTTTTTGACCTTCCACCACTACTAAATGAACCGTCATAAGTTTCTTATTCAGCTGAATAATTTACTGATTTAAAGACTTAATTTGGACTCAAAGCTATGCCATAACAATGAAACTATATAAATATTAAATGAAATGAAACTAAATCTCAGTGTAGGCGCCTTCATAAAAATTCATATATTCAGCGTCTTTGTGCTCACATAAAAAATGAGATGTGAATTTTGCAATATAAAGTCGGAATATGTCCTTTTATATTCACGAAGAGAGATAAATGCATAAAAGGGATAAATAAAGCCGAGCTGAATACTTATGAATCTATAAAATATTCAATGAACGAAAAAAAAATCAATGGCAATAGTTGGATATATAGTGCACATAAAGGACCAGCAGCTTTACATTTTGTTTTAAAACGAACTTTTCCTTGGCTTTTGTTCCACATACACAAGATATCCATCCTGCTAACAATATCAATGATTAAGAGACAATGTTGTAAGAAGAAAAGAAAAAAGTGCTATCAGGAAAAACCGTCTGTCCACAAGATTTATCAAAAACCAAGTAGTTAAATAATATCCTATGGAGAGCTGTGTGTCGTTTGGAGATTTCGTAAAAAGACATGTTTTTGGACATGTTACTTAGTTTGCCGCCGAGACCCATCACGCCTTCACTTTGTTGGCCAATAATATGTGAGTGTGTGGCCAAAAAAGGCTATAGTTGTGTAAAAATTGTGCTACTGTAATGTAAAGCAAGCTATCAGTGTCCTATGAACGCGTTTGTTTATTTTGTTGTAAATGTTCCAGGTTTAAGCTGTAGATGTGTGGGTATGTGTGGGTGGAAATAATAAAACAGCATGAAGTGTGTGTATTAAGACCACTGGCATCTTTGATATAAGGACAGTATGCCCACCAATTGATATTAATTCACTTACCTACAACTGATCATTTAAGTCCTTCCGTGTGTAGGTTTCTGTGTGAGTCTAATTTACTCTACATTGTCCAGCTCATAAGCAAGTAATGAAATAAAATGCTTCTTGGTCGGACGCTTTGAGAGTTGAGTGTACGTTATGCTGTTCACACATTTTTTCTTAATCCATTTAGTCTGGTTGCCAGTGTGTACTACATCATTGGGCGAGTGAGAGTGTAAGTGTGTATATGTGCCACAGAAGGACGATTATGGTCCATGGAAATACACATACTATAAACTCAGCTTTATTGTCTGACTAACGAATATTCGAAGCTACAATATAATTCTAGAGGATATATTTTAAACGATTTCAACGATTTATTATAACACTGTAGTGGCTCCCGGAAGAGAAGCCAGCCAGAGAAGCCCATACAGCTCCCTTGTTTATAGTTCGCTTCCCTCTCCAACAATTTATATCATGCTTTAACATACAAATATTATGTATGCCTGTCTGTCGTAGTCCATTTATTGTTTTGAATGTTCATTGCATGTGTATGTACATATTTCATTTTCATTTCATTTGTGTGGGTGGGCGGTTATCTCAATCCTCTACTGCCCGGCTGATGTGTGTGTTTGTCTTGTTAAATGGACTAACTACATGGACCATCATCAGCAGGTGTTGTCATTTCCGTTTACATATGAAATTGAAAAATGTTCCAACTTCATGGGTGGAAAATTAGTCAGGAAAAATTAAAGAAAAATACAAAAAAAATAATTTCGGTTTTATCATTAAATTGTTTTTACAGTGTTTTATTTAACTTGCTTTGGTGTCCGTTAAGTTCAAATCTGGTAACTCATTTTTACACAGTTGACCAATCAAACTGAAATTTGGCTCACTATTCAGATTTGGATGACAATACATGAATATGAAATCAAACCCAATATTGGTCCATTTTTACAGTGTTTTAAGTGTGTTTCATTTAGGTTAGGTTAGGTTGCTTTTCAAATCGGGTAACTCATTTTCCATACAGTTGCCGTTGACCAATCGAACTGAAACTTTGCACACTTTTCAGATTTGGATGACAATACATGAATATGAAACCAAATCCAACATGGGTCCATTTTTCCCATAGCCCTCATATAGCGGTACCACCTGATTAAGTTCAAATCTAGTAATTCATTTTTTACGCAGTTGCAGTTGACCAATCGAACTGAAACTTGGCACACCTTTCAAATTTTAATGACAATACATGACTATGGGCCCATTTTTTCCTATAGCCCCCATATAGCGGTACCACCCTATTTCAGGTATTTTGAGGATTTTATCTTCATTTTTATCCCGAATTCGCTGTCATTTTTCATTTGGGATTCCCAATGATACAGACATTTCCACACCAAAAATTGTGAACATAGGTCCAGGTTTTGGTATAGCCCTCATATAGCGGTACCACCCGATTTCAAGTATTATGAGGATTTTATCTTCATTTTTAGGCCGAATTGGCTGTACCTTGGCAGTGGGACCCCCCATTGGTACAGAAATTCCCTCACTTAAAATGATGGACATACGTACAGGTTTTAGTATACCCCCCATATAGCGGTACCACCCGATTTCAAGTGTTTTAATGGTTTTATCTTCATTTTTAACCCGAATAGGCTAAAATGTTGCATCTGGGGTTCCCAATGGTACTGAAGCTTCCCCACCAAAAATTGTGGACATAGGTCCAGGTTTTGGTATAGTCCCCATATAGCGGTACGACCCGATTTCTAGTGTTTTAAGGATTTTATCTTCATTTTTAACCCAAATAAGCTATAATTTGGCATTTGAAGTTCCTAATGGTACTAAGTGTTTTTTTAGGCAGAATTGTCTGTAACTTGGCATTTGGAATTCTCAATGGAACAGAAACTTTCCCACCAAAATTTATGGACATAAGTCCCAAGTTTTGGTATAGCCTTTATATAACGGTACCACACATTTTCAGGCATTTTAAAGTTTGTACCTACATTTTCGGCATAAATTTACTATAATTTTATTCTCAGTGGTCAAAAAAAAAATATTTACTAAAAAGTTAAAAATAAAAAATAATTTAAAGAAAATTAAGTTTCAGTCTTTTATTTATAAATGCACTTAAAACTAGAAAATAATTTGTAGCTTAGCCTCAATATGTATATTCTTTCTCATGATGGAATCTCTCAAATAAATAGCTTGTGTTTAAATTATAAATGGGGAAAAATTAAACGGCAATCGTTTTATTGAGGCTAAGCGACAAATTATAGATAAAAAAATATAAATAAAACACAGAAACTTAATTTTTTTATTTATAATACCCTCAGCAATGCTAACGAGGGTATATACACTCTCATACGGGCAAAATGTGCCTAATAAAAATTATGGTTTTAGACCCCAAGTATGTTTGGACGAAATGTGTTTCAGACAACTTGGAGTCGATTTAGAAATGTCTGTCTGGCTGGCTGTCTGGTGCGCACGATAACTCTCGAATGAATGAACCGATTTGGTCCAAAATTTGGCTTTCGTAATATTTTGTCCAAACTTAGTTTAAGTTCGAAGATTGATTATATCGGTCCACTCCTTCCGGTACCTACCCCACAAAAGTTCGAAAATGTTCGGAAAATTTGTGCGCACGATGACTCTTGAAGGGAGTAACCAATTTGGTCCATACTTTGCACATCGTGAAATTTCTACCAAACTTAGATGAGGTTCCAATATGGACTTAATCAGTCCACGCTTTCGGGTACACATAAAATTTCGGAAAAGTTCAGTTTAGGACCTGCTCTCAAATTTTTTAGATTTTTGTTGTAACAACTTGTATTCACGGCCCCCATGCGGCGGTACAAGCTTCATAAGGGACAAGTCCATACTTCCTGAGAAAATAGCCAAAAGTTTCAAAAAACCCCTATGACACCGTGTGTAATGGTTGGAGCGCAAGATAACGGATCTGACGATTCGATCCATAATTTGGCCTTTATAATATTTTGTTTAAGTTCGAAGATAAGCCATATCGGTCAACCCCTTCGGGTACCTCCCCCACAAAAGTTCAAAAATGTTCGGAAAATTGTGCGCACGATAACTCTTAAAGGGAGTGCAATACTGCTATACTATGCACATCCTAATATATCTACCAGATATAGATCAGATTCGAATATGGACTATATTTGTCGACTCCTTCGGGTACCTCCCAAACAAAATTTCGGATAAGTTCACTTTAAGACCTGCTCTCGAATCACTTTGATTTTTGTTGAAGCGATTTGCATTCGCTACCTCCATTACGATGGTAAAAGTTTTTTTCCGGGGCAAGTAAAAACCCCTATGTCACTATATATGGCAGTCGGAGAGCACGATAACTCTCGAACTGTTCAACCGCTTTGGTCCAACATTTGGCCTACGTCATATTATGTCCAAACTTATTTTCATGGGGCAATACCGATCCACAACTTCCGGTACTTCTCCCCAATATTTAAAAAATGTCACTAAAAGGCTAGGATGATATCACTTGAATGGCGCAACCAATATGGTCCAAAATTTGGATCTCCTAATATTAGGTCAAAATTTAGTTTTACTTCTAAAATTACCCATATCGGTTCTCCCACAAAAGTTCATCATTTCCAAATCCACATTTTTGTCGGCAAGTTCAAATGTTCAAAAAGGCCAACAAAATTCTGAAGAGACCTTATATACATTCGATATGTCCGTAGGTGATAGTTTCACTTCACATATCAGTCGGCCGAGTGACAGTTTTTTACTTGTTTTAAATTATTCTTTATTTATTTTTTTCTGAGTTTTCTGAAACGAAAAGCCGAACATAATCCAAGGAAAGTAAGTTAAGTTTTGTGTAGAAGACGATAATACATTAAAAAAAAATTATTATTTAAAATTTAAAAACATTTAAAAATCTTAAATACGGCCGCATAATGATTCGGTGATTTTCTAAACACTGAAGAAATGCAATACTGCAGACGATTTAGTTCGAAAGTGACGCCAGAAACCATCGATATAACTGAAATCAGGAAGTATCGTTGTATGGGAACTAAACCTACTGATGTCATAGGCGTAAAAAGTAAATGCTTTGAGTGTTCCAACCTTCTAAATAAAACTAAAATTTCATACCTTGTCTTGCTTTCTCTCTGTATTTTTTATATTTTTAATATCTGTCATATATGTAAAATGCGGTCATAAATTTAATTAAATTTGCTATAATGAAACGACAATATTATTTCTTTATTTATTTCAGATGTTGTGAAAACATATGCTTTTTCCTATCCAAAAAAAATTGCAAACGAAACCGAAAAACAAAAGGTTTCAGTATCTCTATATTTTTTCAAAACCCGTATCATACTCTTTTTGAATAACAACAATTCATTATTAACCACATATCAGAAAATTAAAAAGCGGAGCATAATAATTTTTTTTTTCATTTTGAAGTCAGAAATCATTTAAAAGAATAACACGTATTCCTGGAATAAAATATAATGGCATTTTTTAAGGATAACACAAAATCAAGAACTAAATATCACAAAATTTTGTTAAACCCACAAATAAGCAAATTGAAGTAAAAGAAGTCAAAGGCAAACGGCATCATCATAAATAATAAATGTCGTGTGACAGACATATAGGTTAGTGGAAAGGTGAAACGGGGTAAGCCATACAGAAACTAGGAATAATAAGACAGGTAGATAACTAAACAAAAAAGCAGCAGCATAAACCAAAAATAGACCATGAGTTTATCATTTTTTTCTTTTTTGCGAATAAAAAATGAAAGAACACTTCCCACAGAGTCCGGATACCCGCAGAGTAACAACCAAGCAACAAACCAACAACATGACATTTTATTTTGACACATGTATAGTTTGTTAGTTAACTAACTAACAAATGATAAAACAACAACAATCAGCAACAGCAGCAGGAGACCTAGAGGACAATAAATATGTGTAGCAGCGGTATGTGTCACATCGGTGTGGAGGTGCATATGTGTGTATGGAAGTTAAGATAAGGGTCTAAAATAGCACTGTGCAACATTTTTAAGGTGATCTTGTGCAAACAATTCGAACTGAGGATTTTTTGAAAGAACAGACCCAAACGACAAGAAACCCTTGTTGGGTTTTGTTGTGTCAGATCCAGCTCGGATTTTATGGCCCCATCTAAACCTGGTTAGATATTGAGTTTTTAAAGAAATTCAGGGTTATATCTCTGAAACCAATGCGAATCTTCTTCTGACCTCTGAAGCAAATTTGTAGATAAGAACAAGAATAAAATATTTGGAGAAATAATGAACTCGAAAAACTACATTTATTGCCTCAAATTTCAAAACATATGTAAAAATTTCACAATTTTTATACATTTCACACCGTATCTCCAAAACCGTTAATTTTTTCTGAATATTTTCTTTTGCAAAAATTTTCCCTGGAATGTAATACACAACTCTTTAGAACATGTCATTGTTGTAAAATGCCTCCATGCCTCTATTTTCAGTACATTTTTCAACGACCATTTAATAAAAATGTCAATAATGTAGTGAAATCCGAAATGCGAGAACAAACTGTTGGTGTGAACTGTGTTTGAAATACGTGTTGTAAAAGATATGTTAAAAAATACCGCTGAAACAACATGAAGTAAGCATTTCAGAGTTTCAGAATGTTCTAAAGAATTGTTGAGAACATTATTTGAAAGATTTTTGCAAAAGGTTACTTGGTTCAACTCCCAATAGTTTAGCCGATACTGACCAGAATATTAGCAATTATGTAAATTTTTCTATATTTTATAGATTTTGATGCCCTAGATGGAGTTTTTCCTATATGGTTACGGTGACCAACCGTACTCTATTATAGAGGACAGTACTCTATTTTAAGTGTCCGTACTCTATTTTTTCAGCGTACTCTATTTGTCCTCTATTTTCATCACGTGTACTCTATGTCCTCTATTTTTAATTTATTTTACAAATACATGTGAATAAGGTAATACAATGAAATCAGACATTTAACCAAATATTGTCGTTGTTTAAATGAAATCAGTTGTTTAAACACTTCTGCACGCGCTCAAACCAATTGTTGAAGCACTTTTTCCACTCCTATTGAAACACCTCCAAAACGTGGTTTTTGAATGTGTCAACAGCATGTTCTGTCGATTGCTGTTTTGTGTCGGGCTTATACGCATCGTATAAGGCTTATATAGCGATCGTATTTTTTGGAATTTCTTCTACCAATCGGTACGGAATCTATCGATAAGAAACCTTTTTTACGGACAGATTTTCATGCAGTATGGAATTGAAGCCGGTGAAAGAAATGTCCAAGGATGCCTCTATCAAGGTGATCTTGACTTATCATTTTACTCACGGAATCAATATTTTCTGTCACACACTATGATTGAATTCATTAAACCAGTTTTTCACAGAGGTACATATGTCCGTAGTCACACGTACAAATTTTTCGGTAAAGTAAATTTTGGGATAGAGCTCGGTCAATGAGGACGCCCCTACCAGAATTAGCGGCAAGTGTAACAGGCATAACCACCGTGTCACCTGGTCGGCCAAATGATGTCGTTTCTCTTGGACGTACAAAGTTTGCTAAAATATATTGAGTGTTTGGTAGAGAGTGGAAAGAATAGAGCTCCTCTACAATCAATTTCACATAAACTCAAATTACTTTACAGTACACTTTTTATGTGTGACTACCAAGGTTTCAGAGTCAAGCCGACTCCGGAGTCGACTTCTAAGGGTAATTCCTAATAGCACTCAATATGAACAAAATATACACAAGTTTCCATTATTCCCCATATATATTGGCCTTTTTCTGAGGTGTTCTTTGAAAAGAACATTTGTCGAATATAATACACAACTACAAAACTTCTTTGTTTAAAACTTCTACAATTATAATAAACATATAAGATCACCGAAATTTGAAACTCTGTTTAAGAGGTTCTGAAGTGGGCAGGCTTTCGCTCAGGAATATGAGCAATTTGAGATCATTATCTTCTTGTAATATCATTTATCATATTCTAGATCAAGAATGTGTGGGATCTAAACAAATATTCTAAAATATTATACATTTCTTATCGTATACATATTAAGAAATCGACCCAGATTCCAAATTCACGCTAAAGTTGAAACTCAAAAAAGTTCTTAAAATTTAATTTTTGATAAATGTAGAAAAAAATTTTTGCCCAGAGTTGGAGTCAAGTAATTTTTTCGACTCAGTCTCCGACTACAGCTTAATTGCTCGACTCCAACTCAGACTACGAAAACCTGGGCCCTATTCCACGAAACAACTTATCAACTTTTCATTTTGCACTTATCAATATTTTTGACAATGCTCAAAGTTAAGTGTTCCACAGAACCATTGTTTTTTGATAAGTGATAAGTTGTTAATTATAAAGTGAGTTTGCTTACTTTTCAAAATAATGTAGCTCTTTTTTTATTTCTGTTCCACAAACGTTATTTCTGCTAAGTGAAAAGTTGTAACGGCAAAGCGATTTTGTTAAGATTTTGCAAAAAAATTTGCTCTTTCGTTCCACAGAAAACTCTGCATTTTGATTTTGCAGATCAAATTTTGATAAGTTTGCCTAAAATTTGTGAGGTAAACGTTCTCTTTGCCAATGTACATTGTTAAAAGCGAGATTTTGTTCGGAAATACTGAAAACACGGCTATGACAAGAAATTGTAAAGATTTTTCCGAACTTCTACCCTCTGAATCAACCATCCTACTTCGAACTCTCACTATCCGAAATTCCACCCTACGAACAACCCCATTCCGAACTTCCACCCTGCGAACAACCTCACAAATCGATGTTTCTCGATTTTACATTTAGACTAAACTCTATTTGAGAGACTATTTTTATTTATTACTATACCCTCCACCATAATATTTTGTAACTCATCGAAATAATCATTTGCGACCCTATAAGGTATATACATATATTTTTGATCAGCGTAAAATTCTAAGTTGATTTAACCACATCCGTCCGTCTGTTGTAATCACGCTATCTTCCGAACGAGTTGAGATTGGGGGATGAAATGCTGTTCACACGTGTCTTAAATCAAGTTGGAAGTTGAGCTTTGTTATAGCCCCCATATAGTGCCGTCGATTTCAGCTATTTTAAGGCTTTTAGCTACATTTTCAGAACGAATTAGTTTTAACATGCTTCCAAAACTTACCGACATAGGCCCATCTTTTATTATAGCCCCCATATACCGCCCTATTTTAGCTAATTTGTGGTTATTATCTACATTTCCAGGCCGAATTAGGTATAATTCAGTCAATCATCAAGAAACGTCTCCACAAAAAATTATGCATATAGGTCTACGTTTTTTTATAGCCTCCATATAGCAGTACCGTCCGATTTCAGCTATTTTATGGTTTTTAGATACATTTATAGAACGAATTAGTTATAATTTGACAAGTAACTTCTCTACTTTGTGGAGAAAGAAAACTAATTACTCTATGCCGAACATAACGCTTTTTACTTGTTTGATTTCGCTTAATTTTATTGTATTTTATTTTATTTGTATTTCCCTTCGTTTTATTTTAGATTAATTTTTTCACTTAATTTTATTTTACTTTATTTTATTTATTTTTTAACTTTAATTTTATTTAATTTTATTTTATTACACTTCATTTTATATTGTTTTATTTTTTTATTTTATTTCATTTTATTTTTTATTTTGTTTTACTTCATTTGATTTATTTTGATCTTATTTTAATTTATTTCGTTTAATTATTATTTAATCTTTATTAAAATTATTTTATTTTATTTTTATTTCATATTAATTTATTTTGTTTTATTTTATTTTTTTAATTTTATTTTATTTTACTTTATTTCATTTTATTTTACTTTATTTCACTTAATTTTATTTTATTTTTTTCACGTTATTTTATTTTGTTTTATTTTAATTTATTTTATTCTGTTTTATTTTTTATTTTATTTTACTTCATTTTATTTTATTTTATTTTATTTTATTTTATTTTATTTTATTTTATTTTATTTTAATTTATTTTATTTTTTTTTTACTTTATTTTATTTTATATTATTTTATTTACTTTTAATTATATCAGTTTCATTTCATTTTTTCGCTCGTCTCAATTCTACATGTCTTATTTATTATTGCCAAGTAAAAAATAATGCAAAGATGATAAAACGTTCTGTGGAACAAATATCATTCACACTTTGCAAGAGAACTGAGAGACTTACCAATATGGCGGACAAATTGAGCAAGAGAGCACAACAACTGTACTAAAAGAACAGTGATAGACAAATTTGCTAAGTGCAAGGGAAATTGAAAAGTAATTTTGTGGAACAAAAAAAGGTTATCACTTTTCAAAATAACTACTTTTTGATAAATGTAAAATGAAAAGCGATAAGTTGTTTCGAGGAATAGGGCCCTGGTCACTACTGACTATAGGATGTTGTTTCATCGCGTCGTCATCACGTAGAAAATTGTGAAAAATGGTCGGACGAAAACGTTTACAAGTAAATTCCATATTTTTTTTGGAAATTAATTCTTCAAACCCAGTAAAAACGCAATACGTGGTACGTCAAACCGTACTGAGTACTCTTATGCTAGAAAATGTTAAGCTTTTCAATGGCATTGTTGCCTAGCCCAGAAACTTATGTAGTAGCCCTCGTATGTGTACTCTATTCTCATCCAAATATACTGGTCACCGTATATATGGTATGTTCAAAACATAAGTTCTACTAGTTCAGGGCTACAATATTGCCGACGACAGCAAGGCCAAATTCCTAATCGTTTCTGAGATAAAGGCCCGATAAATGCAAAAAAGTGTAATTTTAGCCCGGTATAGATGCGGCCATAAAATACGAACTGGATCTGACAGGACAAAACCCTACTAGGGTTTTTGTAGTCTAAATATGTACTATCAAAAAATGCACACTAGAAGTTGTTTGCATTTTCAGTGTTACATAGTGTAGCCCAAAAGGGAAAAAATGAAATACGTAAGAAAAAAAACAATGATGAATAAAAACTACAAATGTCGTTGGGTGTTGAATAACATTATTTTATAAAAAAAAAATAGAAAGCCTTTTTTCCAAATTCCCAGGAGAGTGAACTTGTAAAGGAATATTTCTAAAAATATATATGTAAGATGATTTCTGTTATATGTCAAATAATCCCTTTGACTTTTTCTCGATAGAAATACTATTCTGCCTCGAAAAAAATAGGAGGTAATTAATTTTAACGATAAGGATAACAAATCGCTCATTTACTCAAAGAATGAAATAATTAAAAATGGGTTTTCTGAGTTAGCAGTCATTTCTTCGACTTCTACTATATTTTGTGTCAAATTTACTTTTACTATGGGTATGTCATAATTCAACAAAAACGTTTTTTTGAGTTTATGATGCACTAAAACACTTCAAATCATGTTTGATTTTGCACTGAAATTTAGCACTAATGTCTAGCTAGTTGTTTGCTAAATATTGTCCATGTACATATTTTAATACCCTCAGCATTTATGCTAACGAGGGTATATACATTTTCATACCGGCAAAATGTGCCTCATCAAAATAGTGGTTTTAGACCCCAAGTACGTTTGGAGGAAATGTGTTTCAGACAATTTGGAGCCGACTGAGCAATGTCCGTCCGTCTGTCTGGCTGGCTGGAGCGCACGATAACTCTCGAACGGATGAACCGATTCGGTTCAAATTTTGGCTTTCGTAATATTTTGTCAAAGCTTAGTTTAAGTTCGAAGATGGGCTATATCGGTCCACTCCATCAGGTACCTCCGCCGCAAAAGTTCGAAAATGTTCGGAAAATTTGTGCCCCCCATACGATGGTACAAGTTTCATCAGGGGCAAGTCCATACTTCCAGAGAAAATAGCCTGAAAGTTGCAAAAACCCTACGACACCGTGTGTAGTGGTTGGAACGCAAGATAACTCCCGAACGGATAAACCGATTTGGTCCAAAATTTAGGCTTCCTAATATTTTATCCAAACATAGTTTAAGTCCGAATATAAGCCATATCGGTCCACTCCTTCAGGTACCTCCCCAACAAAAATTCAAAAATGTTCGGAAAAATTGTTCGCACGCAACTCCTGGAAAGAGTGACCGATTTGGGTCATACTTTACACATCCTAATATATCTACCAGATATAAATCATGTTCAAATATGGACTATATTTGCCCACTCCTTCAGGTACCTATCACACAAAGTTTCGGATAAGTTAAGACCTGCTCTCGAATCGCTTAGATTTTTGTTGTAACAACTGCTACTCGTTGCTTTTCATACGATGGTACAAGTTTCATCAGGGGCAAGTCCATATTTCTTGAGAAAACAGCCCGAGAGGTGTTAAAAACCCCTTTGGCACCATATGTATTGGCTGGACCGCACGATAACTCTCGAACTAATAAACCGATTTGGTCAACAATTTGGCTTTCGTCAAATTTTGTCATAGTTTCAGTTCGAAGATAGGCAATATCAGTCCACAACTTCCGTTTCTTCCATTGAATATTTAAAAATGTAACTTCAATGATATGCACGATATCTCTTGAACAAATTTGATCCACAATCGATCTGAGCGTAAATTCACATAGGCTGAGGGTATATCTCGGTCGGCAAAGAAGACTCATGCTTTTTACTTGTTTTTATTTATTTATTTATTTTTTTTTTTTTGTGTAATAGTTCTTTGAGGTTGGGAAGTGTTTCCTTAGGACTACGAAAAATCAGCAACAACAAAATCGCTACTTGCCAAGTACTATACCTATCGAAAGCGCTAACTCCCAAAATTAAAATATATCCGATTCCCTCAAATACCTCCCCGATATTTTTGCGCTTTAAGCCCACTTCGCGGATGGTGTTGAAATTTTAATAGGGAGCGTCATCCAGATCATGACCATTGAATTACAATTTTCATGCTACTAGAACCCAATACTTCCTGAGATATGGTCTGATATATGTTTTTAGACCCCAAGTATGTTTGGACGAAATCCGTTTCAGACAATTTGGAGTAGATTTATCAATGTAAGCCCAAAGTTTGACTTTCGCAATATTTTGTCCAAACTTAGTGTAAGTTCGAAGATGGGTTATATAAGTCCACTCCTTCCGGTACCTCCCCCACAAAAGTTCGAAAATGTTCGGAAAATTTGTGCGCACTATAACTGTTGAAGGGGGTAACTGATTAGGTCCATACTTTGCACATCGTGAAATTTCTACCAAACTCAGATAGGGTTCTAGTATGGACTCATTCGGTCCAATCCTTCGGGTACTTCCCACAAAAAATTTCGGATAAGTTCAGATTAGGACCTGCTCTCGAATCGCTTTGATTTTTAATTTAGCAACTTTTATTCACTGTCCTCTATACTACAGTATAAGTTTCATCAGGGGCAAGTCCATACTTCCTGAGAAAATAGCCTGAAAGTTGCAAAAAACCCCTATGACATCGTATGTAGTGGTTGGAGCGTGAGATAACTCTTGAACGGATATGCCGATTCGGTCCAAAATTTGGCCTTCGTAATATTTTGTCCAAACTTAATTTAAGTTCGAAGATAAGCCATATCAGTCCACTCCTTCAAGTAACTCTCCCCCCCCCCCCCAAGAATTCAAAAATGTTCGGTAAATTGTGCGCATGATAACTCTTGATGGTAGTGACCTATTTGGTCCATACTTTGCACATCGCAATATATCTACCAAATATATATCAGGTTCGAATATGAACTACATTTGTCCACTCCTTCGGGTACCTCCCACACAAAATTTTGGGTAAGTTCACTTTGAGAACTGCTCTGGAATCACTTTGATTTTTGCTGAAGCAACTTTCATTCGCTGCCTCAATTACGAAACAGTCCAACAGTCCTTGAGAAAACAGTCCAAAAAGTGTAAAACCCCTCTATGGCACCATGTAGTGGTTGAAGAGCACGACAACTTAGGAACCAAATACTGAGGGATCCACACTTTGCATATCGTAATATTTCTTTGAATATTAGATGGTGGTTGCAGGTACACTCCTTCTGTTATTTCCGCAACAAAAAATCGAAAACATTAGCTAAAATATAGAACGCGTGATATCTCATAAACAAAGTAATCCGGTTAAGGGTCCGTGCGAGGATCCCTTAAACATTTTTAAGTAGTAGGCAAGAACATGCTTCCTGATATAATGGTCCAAAACCTCTGAATTATATGGTGACCAACTGCAGCGACAGGTGGTCGCGATATCTATCGAGGCGAATGACACCCAAAATAAGATCCACTTCCAAAATGGAATATGTCGGTCCATTCCTTTAGATACCTTTCTCGCTAAACTTTTTGAGCTTCTATCCAAATCCAATTTTTGTCGGTTCATAGTCCCAAAATTTTCAAAACCCCTTAAATATATATGTTTTTTGGGAAAAAAGTTTTTCAATTCACACAAGCTGAGGGTATATCCCTGTCGGCAAATCCGACTGATCCTTTTTTACTTGTTTAATAGCCGGTCTGGTTCTTGTTACAGCAACACCAGTTTCATATCGTTCATACTTCTCTCGATAATGGATTAATATTCTAAACCCCTGCCAAGATGATATTCTTGCAATCTAAGACGGATTGTCAAAATATATTTTTATTCCAAAGTGAATAACAAATATATATCTTGTATAAGGAATATCTTTTTTTAAGCTTCGCGAAGAATATTTTACCTTTTTTTCTAACCTTTGTGGATAGTTCGCACAAAAAATGTAGACACCAAGTGAAGACTACGGTCTGAATTCGCCTTTTGGGTCACCTTCTTAAATTCGCTTAGATGATGACAATACTTTAAAGTTGGAACTTTGCCCTAAATTCATAGGTTACAACTGGTTCTATTTTTATTGAATTTATATTATATTTATATTGAATTGAAGGAAAGCTTAAGATGCTACTTAATAATGAAAGCTATTAAAAGATCACGTGTAACCGTTCGTAAATGTAGCATTTTGACCAGTAAAGAGCGATTGTGAATTGCAGTAGGGTTGTTACATATATTCCCTAAATAATTCGGTCTATGTTCAACACGGCATTCGGATTCGAAGTTGGTTTCACAGCATTTGTAGCTCAAATAGAGTTGGCCTCCAATATTTCTTATGAGAAAAATATCACATTTTTCAACTTAAATTTTATATATTTTTTGTTTCTTAGACAATAGCGGAAGTCACCGATTAATCTCAAAAATGCAATACCACACGTAGACTAAGTCACAAATAATTCTTCTTGGGAGCGTATACGTTTTATCGTTATACATGCGGAGACTAGAAAACAACTATTTCCATTATCTTCATTATTTACGACATTCTCTCAGTTATTTTTTATTTTATTCTAAAATTTTACGTTCACTAAAGGTAAGTGTATTTAAATTAAATAAAAACATAACGTGTAATTTATTTAAAACGTCTGTTAAAGAAATAAACTGAAATGTGTAAAAGTCATAAAATATAAACGTTGCTTCTATAAAATGCACATACATATTTTTCCCATGTACGAGTATAAATAAATTAAAAATACACACACCCTCGGGCAGACATCTACACCTTCCTTGTGTAGGTGTAAATGTGTGCTAAATACATGCATTTTCTCTTCCCATTGCTCTTTTTATTTTTGGCTCATTCGGCTCCTTAACTCTCTAGTTGCAAGATTTGTTCTCCCACTTTTTTAACTTTTTAAAAGGTGATTAGATCCTCCTAAATCCCATAAAACGCATGTATGCGATATGTATGCATCCTCTCACTCATATGTTTGTTTGTGGGTTGGTGTATGGATGTTTACCACAACACCACACGACTAGTAAACCAGCTCTACAGGTAAATAAACAATTTCCTGTAGTGCTAACCACAACACTAACATTTGAATCTGGGAACGAAAAAAAAAAACAAAATAAGTTGGAATTTTACACATAGAAACATTTGTTGGATGCTAAAGGTAAACCACAGAATTTCTCAGCCAGTGCTGTTGACAATTAAGGAACAATAAAGGTAGAAAAATGTTTAGATTAATAAATATTTCCTTTCTTGCGAGTTCTTAAAATGCTTTCACATTAAAAAAATTGGTTTATTAAGTGGAATTTTACCAACTAACATAACCAACACCTACTTACATGCAACAACTAAAATCGTGAAAGTCCCATTAAAATATGCTTTTAGCCGTCCTTCCTTTCCAGCGCTTTGTCTAAAAAAAACAACTCCTCTCATTTGCATGCATTTTTAAAAATATCCGCAAATGCAGCCACATATGCATTTTCGTAACCCTCCTCTCTTATTATACCCATGAAACTTCACCATCTACTTTTCGTTAAATAACTCCTAAACACGTAAACCTTTTTAACAAATAACAACAACAACATCAACAAAAAGTTACATACTTTTAGTATAACAACACAAGCAACAACAAAAAGAATTACAATATTTCTTTCATTATTTAGTCTTGGCAGGTGGAAGATTGTTACACTCAAATACAAATATACATATTTACATATTACATGTGTAGACAGCTCGAGCAATGAATGTATTTATGGACAGACAGGCGCTCACATTGATGATGTTGTTATGTTTGTGTGTGTAGGGTTGCTCTACATTGCAGTATTTGTTAGCAATTCACGTTATTCAAACATTATTGTTACGTGACTTGAGTAAAGTCACACACACAGTAAAATGTTGCAACTTCAGCCAACAATAAAGTCACCTAAGGGATATACAGTTTCGAATAGAGACATACTTACCTCTATAAATATATACATATGTATGTGTACATGTGTATTTATCTGGATGCATAATAATATGATTTGATTTCATGCACTCAAAGAAACAAGGTAAGAAAATGCTTTCAACGGAAATAATAATTAAATCGATCATAAATGTAGCGTACTTTTAGGAACAATGGAACCTATAAATACTGATAGAACCTATACGCTCCATGCATTTGTTGGCCAGGCCAACAGTAGTGGAACAAACAAAGTGGCCGGATCCGATTCCCAGAGGTCGTACAAAGTTCGAGGACCTTGCAAGGAGTGGGAACGTAAGACGGTGAGAGTTGTTTAAATTTGCGCTTGCTAAGGTCTCCCAGAAGAAGAAGATGAACGCGGAAACCGGAACGAATCCGCTATTAACTTACGCTAAGGTAGCCGAGAAGTACTATATGAACGAGCTGTGCTATGCGGTGATCGACACCAGCAAAGGGTCTGAAAGGTTGCACAAATATGTACAAATAACTTTTGTACATACTTTCGGCTCATGTCGAGGCGCTGGAAAATTGGTTAAGTAAAAATAAATATTTCGCTCGATTATCCAGCAACCTAAGTAAATATATATTTTATTACCATAGTTTCATCTTCGTAATATTTTGTGCAAACTTAGTTTAAGTTTGCAGATTTGCCACATCGGTCCACTCCTTCAGGTACCTCCCCCACAAAAGTTAAAAAATGTTCGGAAAAATTGTGCGCACCATAACTCTTGATGGGAGTAACCAATTTGGTCCATACTTTACACATCCTAAAATATCTACCAGATATAGATCAGGTTCGAATATGGACTATATTTTTCCAATCCTTCGGGTAATTTCCACACAAAATTTTGGATAAATTTACTTTAAGACCTGCTCTCGAATCACTTTGATTTTTGTTGAAGCAACTTGAATTCGCTGCCTTAATTAAGGCAGTACAATTTTTTTCAGGGGCAAGCCCATACTTTTTGAGAAAACAGCCCGAAAGTTGTAAAAACCCCCTATGGCACCATATGTAGTGGCTGGAGGGCTCGAACCGAATACTGCGTTCGTCCACACTTGAATATTGTAATATCTCTTCGAATATTAGATGAAATTCGAAGGTTGTGCTTATAGGTCCACTCCTTCTGGTACCTCTCCCACAGAAGTTCGAAAATATTCGCTAAAATTGTACGCACGATTTCTCATAGACGTAGCAACCGATTTGGTCCAAACTTTGGATATCTAAATATTGTAGAAACTTAGGTTATGTTCAAATTGGGGTCATATCTGTCCAATCCCTGTGATACCACCCCTACAAATGCTCAATATTTTTGTGTGGTTTGAAGATCCTTTGTGTGGTTCGAGGATCCATTTTTACCGAAGGTTTTCTTAGTGGCCCTGTTTACAGCGATATTATGTTTTTCGTTTCAATATCCCCGCAAATTGTTAATCTTTAATCATATCCATACTTTTGTCGGTTCAGACGACCAAAATTTTGAAAACCCCCTAAATAAATAATTTTTTTTTTTTGGGAAAAAAGTATTTCAATCCCCACAGGCTTAGGGTATATCTCGGTCGATAAAGCCGACTGATACTTTTTTACTTGTTTCTTGTTTTTCGAGTTTTTCCCTGTTTTTTTATTTTTCTCATCCATGAACCTTGTAGTTTCAGAATCCGCAAAAACTTCAAGAGCACCGCGATTGGTATTCTCATAAATAAATATATAGGGCTTACAATAGAGGAGTACAACACCCGTTTAATACCTGATTGTAAAAATGAAATGTTAAAGTAATGAAAGCTCCAACATTTTATTTTACTCTTAGGATCTTTTGAGTTCCTTCTTTCAAACATAAATCATTTGCCGAGATTGGTGCAATAATTGAATATCCGAAAATGCATTTAACTTTGTAATGATTTTTCAAAATACTGACACGCACATAAACATATCGCACCTAATCAACAAAAGAGAAGCAACTCAAAATTTCTTACTTTTCAGTAGAGACAAAAACCTGTTCATACTTAACTAGTAACTCTGAGGATACGAAGAGTGAAATAACGGTATTTTTTGACGAAAGATTAGACAAACCAATGTGACATTTTTACAGTGGATGGAGTTGATCATTATCTATCGTTTTTTATTAAAAAGTGAAAATTTCCAAATTTACAAGTACAAGTACAAGTACAAGTAGCTACAACAAAAACCAAAGCGATTTGCAAGCAGGTCCTAAACTCAACTTTTCCGAAATTTTGTGTGGGAGGTACCCGAATGAGTGGACCAATAGTGTCCACATTGGAACCTCATCTAAGCCTGGTAGAAATGTTACGATGTGCAAAGTATGAACCAAATCGGTTACTTCCTTCAAAAGTTATCGTGCGCAAAATTTCCGAACATTTTTGGACTTTTGTGGGGGAGGTACCTGAAGGAGTGGACCGATATAACCCATCTTCGAACGTAAACTAAGTTTGGTTAAAATATTACGAAAGCCAAATTTTAGACCGAATCGGTTGATCCGTTCGAGAGTTATCGTGCGCTCCAGCCAGCCAGACAGGCAGACGGACGGGCATTGCTAAATCAACTACAAATTGTCTGAAACACATTTCGTCCAAACATACTTGGGGTCTAAAACCATTATTTCGATGAGGCACATTTTGCCCGTATGAAAGTGTATATACCCTCGTTAGCATAAATGCTGAGGGTATAAAAATCCATGAAAGGAAGAAGACCAGGAAATCTTACTAACTTTACTTGTCTTCTATATGCGGACTTCTAGTATTCTCCAAGATTATTTTGCCCGTGATAGTAGTAGACGTGATAGTAGTATGAGGAAACCTTGAGGTTTCTATGAGCAGTCTTGTAAGAAAATAACTTCAGAGTCTATGTGACAATATTTGGATTCTTAGAGCTCCTCTGTAAAGTTCTTTTCGGTCCCATCAGTATTTTGTGAAAAAACCTGGTGGCCTTCTGCGAGAAATAGAAATAGAGCATTGGTGGCGTTTTTTTATTGGGATGGGTGTTACAATTTTGTTTTTTTTTTAATAGTCTGTCTTAATCCCATTGTTGTTGTTTCTTTCTTAAAGAAACCATCATTCAGCCAGACTGTATTGAGGCTAGCCTCTGTAAACCTTTAATTAACTAGGCTGGATTGAAGATTTTGCCAAGAAAAACTTATTCCATTTAGACAAGTTAATTTTTTTTTTTGCCTTTTATATTCATTCATTCGTTCAACCTAGTTTTCATTCATCACACATTTGACCTATCTTCATTCTTGTGGCATATTTGTCTATCATCACAAAGACCAGAGTAATATAACACTAAATGATAAAACCGAGCTCTGGGCATTGCTATACAGTTCGCCTTTTTTCATTTTCAAATTATAATAAACATAATGTCCTAATGTAACTACCCAACTCTAGGTGGTTGAGCCGCTGCTGTGATACACAAGTCCCGCAAGAACATGAATACCATCAAATGCCATTCCGAGAACCTTTGAATAACGAAGCGACCACCACAGAAACTGAATCTCCATAGAAAATACAAATAAATAAAAAACTCCTCAGGAAAAAAAACTATCAGTGCGACATCATTGACAAACAACCAGGCAATGGATGTCAGTCAACATCCATTTAAGGCACTCACACACAGATACAAACAAAAAGGCATTACAAAATGTTATCTAGAAATGACATCATTTTATCCTTTCACAATCGCGGCTGTACTCCCTTGCTCCCCAAGCCCTTAAATAAATAATGCCACTGATGCGCTGCCTAACAACAAACAACGATTTGCAAGAGAGTATTTTTCGCAATTCAACTATTCACCTGCTGGGATTAAAAACTATAATATAGAAAATAATGATGACGCTGACAACAACAACAGCTGAAAGATATAAAATAGAGAATGATAGATGAATTGAAGTTTTACCATTGAAAACATAACGCACCTAAACTGAAACGAATATTTTCTACAGAAAATCTAAATTTTAAAAATAATTTGTAAAAAAGCCCACTGTTTTTGTGTTTTTTTTAAATTGAAGTACACAGTTTCTCCCCACCTCCTCCTAAATTTAACAGCAATGAAAATATTTTTCAACAATTAAAATGAATCTGTTAGAGCATTCATTCATATCGTTTACTCTGTCCTTGGCTGGATTGTAAAGGAAGCGGAAATGAATGAAGTAGTCACAGTCGACATTCAAAATGTTAGAAACTAACATTGCAAGGGAGGAGAGGCGTGCGATTGTTATGCACGGCTAATGAAAATAACAATTGCCAAAAAAAAAAATAGCATTCTGTTGTTAATATTAAAATACAATAACCTTGCGAGATCACAGAAAACAATTTTAAAATGCAATATCTTTTCATATTTTTACGTATTTGATGGAAAAATAAGCAAATTAATTTTCAGCGCAATCGCATTTTAGGAACAGCTTTTTCAAATATAAATTGTTGGTATAAAAGACCTTATTCAGCTGAGCTGAATTGGAGTTTTTTTAAAGAAAAAGGTATAAAGCTGTTAAAGAAAGACGTTTAAATAATACTTTTTTGTATAAATTACCTTATTCACTGAAGATTTTCTATATAAATCACAATTCAGCTAAGCTCAATTGAAGATTTCCTATATAAATCACAATTCAGCTAAGCTGAATTGGGGATTTCCTATAAAAATCACTATTCAGCTAAGGTGAATTGAAAATTTCCTGTAGAAATCACAATTCAGCTAAGGTGAATTTGAGATTTCCTATAGAAATCACAATTCAGCTAAGCTGAATTAAAGTTTCCTACAGGAATCACAATTCAGCTAAGCTGAATTAAAGATTTCCTATAGGAATCACAATTCAGCTTTGCTGAATTAAAGATTTCCTACAGGAATCACAATTCAGCTTTGCTGAATTAAAGATTTCCTATAGGAATCACATTTCAGCTAAGCTGAATTGAAGATTTCCTATAAAAATAAAAATTCAGCTAATCTGAATTTAAGATTTCCTATAGATATTGCGATTTTCTTTCCCACCATTTATCCCATTAGCAATAGCTTATGTTTACTGTTTCCTTTTGGAATCTTCTAAGATTATCCCCTTGTTTAAAAAGCAAAGAAGCTTAGCGTCAATAAACAATTCACAGAAGATTTCAATGCGCAGCTATGCAAAAAAAATCAATGAAAATTAGATTTAACGAAATCTAGAAAAGTACCAAAGAAAATTCCAAGGAAAAGTCAATGGACTTTTCCCTTTATCTTGTAAGCTGGTTTCTGATTTTGTCCCTTAATGATAACAATAAATATTTGACCAAAAATTTGAATAATAAATCCCTTGTTATCCTTAGACCAATCAAACACCTCTAACCAAATGTTTATTGTGGCAAGCAAAGCAAGCTAAACGGAAAAATGTCTTAACGTTGTTTTTTAAATATGCTGTCACTGGTTGAAAACATTCCTCATAATTTCTCCTACTCTTCATTTTTTAAACTGACTTGAAAAAGCAGCAGAAGCAGAAGGAAAAAGCGTGCCTTTAAACCCAAAACATACAACAAAGCCAAACAACAAAACAGCAGAACCTTAAGATGTGAAAACCACGTTGACTTGTATTGAATTTGTAATAACCCACTTTTGTTCAATGTGTTTATTGTTTGTTTTGTTATTATTTCATTGTCTGTGTCTTTGGTTTGTGCTTGTGGGATTCTCCTTCGTGGTTTGCAATATTTTGGTTTTCACTTTTTTCATGCTTTATGGCCCTGTCTTGTGCTGCTGTGGAGTACAACATTACATTTTTGATTTCCACTAATTTTGAACCCCACAGCAAAATGTAAAGGAACCTGCCGCCAAGGGATTTTTTCAAAACAAAAGACCCTTAACAATAAAAGATGCAAAATTTGCAAATAGACAAAGAGAAAATCACAAATAAAATAAAAATGATGAGAGCTGCCTCTCTTAAACAATTGAAAAACATCAATCATCAAGGACATGGTGTAGTGTTGATAGAATCTCGAAAGATAAACAGCGAAAGATAAATGCTCCATAAATACTTTAAAAAATCCACTTCTAAAAATCCAATCTACTTCCAAACATTTTTCAAAAGATCCACGTTATTTAAACTCAAAGGCGTTTCCAAAAATGCTTTAATGCTTCAAGTTCCTTGAACTGAAAGAATGCTCCAAAAATTCTTTAAAAAATCTACGTTCTTTGAAATGAAAGAAGGCTCCAAAAATGCTTTAGAAATCCACGTTCCTTGAACTGAAAGAAGGCTCCGAAATAGCTTTAAAAATCCGCATTCCAAAATTCTTGAAAAGCAAAAAATTCTATAAAATCCATCAAAAATTAAAAAAAAACACCCAACATTTTTTTTAGAAAATTCACTTTTTTACTGAAAATTAGCCCATAAATTCTTTAATAAATCCAACAAAAATGTTGACAAAAAACAGTTCAAAAAAAAAAAACTAATCAAAATTCGCGTGAAATTTTTTTGTTTAAAACTCTACTAATACAACTTTATTTCAATACCATATTGTTTGTGTGTTCTGTTTTATTTTCCCTTTCAAATTTACCAATTAATTTAAATGGCATTTTGGTTTTTGGCATTTGATAATTGGTATGTCCTATCCGGCCATATAAAATACATTCAAGCAGCTTACCAAATAACACACACTTTCCACCCTCTCTCTCTATCTTCCTCTCCATTTCTAACTGATGTTCACTTTGCATCGCTTCAATTTATAATTAATTTTATTAATTTTCCAAATGTTGTCCCACAAGAAATATGCCATTTAGTGGATATCGTAAGTAAACAATTTTTGTACATTTGCGGTAGAGTGGAAAAGACAACAACAACACGAACACCAATAAAACCAACCATCCAGGCAAATACTTACTTCATTGAATAAATCGCATGACTGTTTATACGTGGTGTTGATTTTGATGACCACAAAAACCACAAACCACTTTACATTTAGTTTTTGTGGTGACTGGGAGGCTGGGACATTCGCATATTTTGGCAATGGTTGTAAAACTTCAAAAATACTAATTGAATTTGAATCATATCTGGTTGATGTTGGTTTCTACATTTTAATTGCATTCGTCCTTTGGTGCTAATTGAACGGGAAAAGAGAGAAAAAATAAAAAAGAGATAAAAATATTTCTATTTTCACATAACACTGGTGAAATGGTTAGCATGACCGCCTTTTTCCACTGAATGCTTGGGTTCGATTACCAGGATTGTTGTCCATCCATCAAAATATGTTCCCGTCTCAGCGTATTGTGGGCTTACATTACCTGATAATTTCTCATTTTCGTGAAACTTTTAAAATTTTAAAATTGCAATCGTACTTGCCTGAGTGCATGTGTCTGTGGTAAACGAGAGATCATTTCAACTGGTTAGCCAATTGAGAAACCATAATCTAAAAAATAGTTGGACCGCAAAAAATTAAATATCAAATTAAGCAGATTTCAAATTCCTATTTGTTTAAGTTAGAATTGATCATATTGTTTTATTTGGCCCTATGAATCGCATAGGCATATTCGTTGAAATCTCCTCATTCCCATTTATTACACCCCTGAGTATGAGAGATTTCAACGAATATTCTCTTGACAACCGCCCTCTTGAAGCATCTATGCAGATGTCAACACAAAACACAACATAATAATAAACATAAACAAGAAGATCGATCGACAGCTTGAATCGCAAGCAACAACTCCCGCGCTTTATCGTAAGCCTTTGTACATATCGTTGTACTTATTTCTTTAAGGTAATATTGTTTACCATTGAATAAACACCGGCAGTTGAGCCAACCTTTTTACTAATAAAACTATCGTGTTTTATTTTACTCTATTTCTTTACATTGATTTACCGACGGCCACACGTTACGCATTGGGCGTACTGGCTCCATTGGGGAGTCTTGATACACTTGTTCCCCCCAAGTCCCTATAGTGCGGACTAGACATTTGGTCCAATCGAACCGGATCTTCCAGTGAATTGATGAACTTTTGGAATCCTATTGAAATACAGTCCACTACACAATTTTATTGGTACGTATAGTGCATTGTGAGCATCAAAATAAATAAAAAAACAAGTGTTCTTTTGTTTGTTTGGCCGTTTTACAACGTCATAGATTCCCTCTTTTTTGTTAATCGGTCAAAGTCCAAATCGTGGACAGACATACGGGAATAAAAAAAATCAAAACAAAAATAATAAATATTTGCTTCTAAATATTTCGCTTTATTTTTTGTTTATTTCCCTCTAAATTGTCGTTTACCCGCGTCTTATTGTTGTTGCAAAAAGGTGTATAAAATATTCCCTATAAAATTCCTAATTTGCATTTACTTCATTTTCGATATCTTAAGCAGTGTAAATATACAAACATATATTCATAAATACACTGCCTACATATTTACACTGCACGGCCTATTCGTGGTCCCTTCTGCTTTGATAAACACACGTTCGTATAGCTACATACGCTACATACTCCAGCATCGTTGCTTTGTCGTACCGTCTAGTCGGTCAGTAAGTGACTTGCATGCAAATATATACACACACGCATGTAAGCATAAATATTGCATTTTTGGGCATTCCTCTTTCTGTCGTGTCCGTTTTTATTGCACAGTCTCCCGCCGGTGTATTATTACACATTACCCGGTCAGTAAATTAGTACTGTGACACATATTATTATATTTTATAGTAAATATAATAAATCGGTGTCAGGGAACTTTTTAATAATATTTGTGGACATTTTGGAATTGCGTACACCCTACAATCGGTCAATTGGACCTTTTCTTGTGTAGGGCGTTATTTAAAAGTATTTATTGCAATTGGTATATATTTTGGAATTTCAATATAGTTTGAAATTTTCGTTGCATTTTTGGACACAAATATACTACATTCGGTGATTATTTGTATAAAATTATTATTGCATAACCCTACAATCGGTTAATTGCACTTTTTTGGTGTAGAACATATTTTAGCCATTCTTTTTAGCGAATTTTTTAAATTTTTCTGGAATATTGATATTGTTCAAATTTACTTGGTGCACTTTTGCACATATATAAGCTACATTCGGTAGTTGTTTGTGGATTCTTAGTTGACATTAGATATTTTTTATTGATTTTTTCTGCAAAAATTACTATCGTATAGTGCCGTTTTGCTAATAAATTTGTAAATTAAATGGTAATTCAGGGATTTTGAATATAGTTTTAAATTTCCTATTACTATTTGATTTTGGAATTTGAATATAGTTTCAAATTGTTGGTAAATTATATGGTAGTTTACAAATTTTAATTTTTGGAATTTAAATATTGACTCAAATTTCTTATTGCAATTTTTTGAGCAAATAGTTGTCAATTGAATTTTTGTTGCTTTTCGTTTGCAAAATTTAGAGACTTTTTGGAATTTTAAATACTGTTTTAAAATTTCTCATTGTAATTTTTAGATAGACACTACAATTGGTAGTTTGAGAATTTATCCTTTTATTAAAAATAATATCTTTTAGTGTACATTTTACCGATTTAAATATAGTTTTAAATATTGTTTCTGAAAGTTTCGCTACAATAGGTAGCTTGAGCATTTCTGGTTTTGTGAAAAATAATATATTTTATTTTCATTATTCTTTGTGGCTTTATATTTTTGTACTTTTGTGTCATTCGCCATTTTGTTGGTTTGTTTTTCCTAGTTTTCACTAATATGGCTTTCACTCCTCCACATTTAATAATTCGTGCTTCCAAGTCTATCGTGACATTCGCTGAACACTTCAGTACATTAAAGGAAGACGAACTTGACTTTTATGGCCTCGAAGTTTATTGTGAGGAAATTGAAAAATTGTGGAAAACCTTTCAGGAAACTTTTCAAAAATGCCTCTCTCGTATAGAAAGTCCCGAGAAACTTCAGTCCATTTACGAGGAGTCGTATCAAAAATATGTTAATTGTTCTTCAATAATAAATTGTTTGTTGTCAAAGTTTAGTAGTTCATCTGATTTATCCCTGAACTCATTGAAAAATAGTTCGGTAGATTCCTTAACGGAACATCCAGGCGATATTTCTTCGGAAAAACAGTCTTGTGATATAAATGTTAAAAACAAGAGTTCGCCGCGTCACGCCTCTCAAGATGTTGGCACGCAAGCGACTAGTTCCACAATATTTGGTATTGGGAATCCTAGATTAGGCTCGAGCTTTGTTGATGATCTCCCAAAATTTGATAGCATTCATAATCTTGCGTTACCTCCTTTGGATATTGAAGTTTTCGATGGAAACATTCTTAATTGGCCCACTTTTAGAGACTTGTTTAGTGCGGTTTATATAAACTCCCAGGTGACAGATATTGAACGCTTGTGTCATCTGGTGAGTAAAACTAGTGGTGAGGCTCGAGAAATCGTCTCGAAGTATCCTTTGACTCATCGGAGTTTTAATCTTGCGTGGAATGAATTAAATTCCACCTATAATAATCCACGGTTGCTCGTCCATAATCAATTAAAATCATTGTTTTCACTTCCTGTTTTAGATCAGGAAACCAGTTCGGGACTAAAATCAATACAGCGTGGAATAAATAGTTGCCTTTCGGCAATGGCAATTTATGAAATACCTACGGATAATTGGGATCCGATCGTGGTTTTCATTTGTTTACAAAAATTGCCTAAGATCACACACGCTTTATGGGAGCAAAGTGTGACAAATAAGTCTCGTCTTTCAACTTGGAAAGAATTAGATGCATTCTTGACAGAGAGAATTCGAACTCTTCTGTGTTTGCATGAAATGAGAAGTGTTGGCACTTTGTATAATTCGACTTGTAAAGTGTCTCCTAAATCTTGCACTTCTTCTCCTCACTCTTCTCCCAGTCCCAAACTCTTTTCGACACCTCTTCGTTCGTCTCCTAATACTTGTTGCGTTCTTTGTACAGAGCAACAACACAAATTAAATGTTTGCCAGCGGTTCGTAAATTGTACGCCGTTGGAAAGATTTAAATTAGTCAAAAAGCATCGTTTGTGTGTGAATTGCCTTCAGAAGGGACACGAAGTCAAAAATTGTGCTAGTCGTTGTTGTCGAAAGTGCAACCAGAGACATCACACTCTGTTGCACAGAGATCGCTCTATGGTGAGCAGTCCGAGTCAAATTGTGACTCCCAGAAGTTCGAAGTTATCTGCTTCAGCTTCCACTTTTCGGCCTATAACTCTAAATGGTAGTTGTACTTCTTCCTCAGGTTCTAGCATTCCTTCGACATCGGTAGATAATGTAGTTCGACAATCCTTCCACGTCAGGCAGAAAAGAAAAGTTCTATTGGGAACAGCACTGGTGAATATCGTTCACCAAGGTGCTTCATTTCCTGTTATGGCGCTTATCGACCCGGCTTCTGAGTCGTCTTTAATTTCGGAAAGACTTCAGAAGGATCTGAAACTCAAGGTTCAATCTACGAAGTCTACAATCATGGGAGTTAATAGTACTGTAGCAGCCACATGTCGTAAAAGTTGTTCATTGAAACTTTGCAGTCGTGGTGACAGGTCGTCTACTTTTGAGACTTCGGCGTTGGTAGTAGGGTCTATATCGGGAAATCTTCCAACCTTTTCGGTCACTTCGGACCTTAAGTCGGATTTGTCGAATATAGTTTTGGCAGATCCTCAATTCGGCGAATCGCGCCCCGCAGATATTTTGATAGGAGCAGACTTGTACCCGAAGATAATTAAAAATCATTCTCTTCGACTTTCGTCTGGTTCGCTGCTCGCTCAAAATACATCGTTTGGATGGATTGTTACGGGTCCTGTCACTTAAATTTGATTTTTCGTAAATCGTACGGAAAAATAGTTGTAAAGCGGCCCCAACCAAACATAACGAACGTTAGCTCACGTTGCACTATCGTTCGCGGGGTCCTTAATGGCCCTTTCGTTAGCCAGGTCTTTAGTGATCTGCACAACAGCTGGGTCCCTAATGGCCCAGTCGCTTGAATGGTCCCTCATGACCATATTTACCGCGGGGTCTCTAATGGCCCGGGGTCCCTAATGGCCCAATCGTTTAGTTTGTAAGCCTATCACATGGTCCCTAATGGCCATATTTACCGCGGGGTCCCTAATGGCCCGGGGTCCCTCATGGCCCATCGTTTAGCATGTAAGAATGTTTTTGAAAAAATGATATGCTAAAAAAAAACAAAAAAATCAAAAATGTTTGAAAGAAAATATGTAAAAGGTTATGCTCACGCCTGCACTGTACTAGTACCTAATTACATACTTATAATGATAGCTCATTTATCGAATTTGTTAAAACATTTGGATGTTTCAAGGGAGGCGGCAAATGTTTAAGTTAGAATTGATCATATTGTTTTATTTGGCCTTATGAATCGCATAGGCATATTCGTTGAAATCACCTCATTCCCATTTATTACACCCCTGTAATAGTATGAGAGATTTCAACGAATATTCTCTTGACAACCGCCCTCTTGAAGCATCTATGCAGATGTCGACACAAAACACAACATAATAATAAACATAAACAAGAAGATCGATCGACAGCTTGAATCGCAAGCAACAACTCCCGCGCTTTATCGTAAGCCTTTGTACATATCGTTGTACTTATTTCTTTAAGGTAATATTGTTTACCATTGAATAAACATCGGCAGTTGAGCCAACCTTTTTACTAATAAAACTATCGTGTTTTATTTTACTCTATTTCTTTACATTGATTTACCGACGGCCACACGTTACGCATTGGGCGTACTGGCTCCATTGGGGAGTCTTGATACACTTGTTCCCCCCAAGTCCCTATAGTGCGGAATTTTTAAAATGTATATTTAATTGTAATTATTTTCATTAAATAATAATTATTTAGTTTTAAATAGTCTGTGGTATATAAGTGTTGTCATTATATATACGCAGAGATGGAAAGCAAACTATTTCCTTATACAAAATGTGTGTGTTGATGAGTGATATTTCTGTCATCTTAATAAAGTGTGCATATGTATTTATGATTTTGTCTCATTATGTGTAAATGTATGCCTTTATTAGAACATTACTTGTGAATATCTGAAATATATGTTCCTTTCTTCTTCTTCCTCATCGTCAAGCTCACCTTCATCCTATATATTTGATGGTTTCTTCCTGATAATAAGTTCTGACTAACATAGAGATGATATTTGTGCTACCAACAGCATTCCCGCATATCTCAATAAGTTAAATAAGAAGATACAGCAGCAACAGAGAAGGAAGAGGGATGAAATCTTTCGTGCTTATTATGCATTTTTCAGAGAATGAAACAAACAGCAGCAGCAACAACGCTAAGGAAAAACGACCTTGTGCCACAAATTAAATGTTTAAACATTTGGAGATGTGTAAGTATGTGTGTGTGTGTGCTTACTCTGATGTGTGAATATAAATCTAAATATTTTAATCAATATTAGGATAAATCACATCACATCCAGCATGCGTATAAGTAATAATTAGTTGGCTAAGTTAAAGTTAAGTAGGCATCTGAGGTTGGGAAAATTAATGTTACTTATACGCCACAAAATGGAACTCAAAGTCTGGGGGGTGGAAATTTTCTTTTAAATATAAAAGCCCTTGATGAGAATACTAAGAACCCAAAGGGAAATAAATTTTCGCCATAGGTCAAGTTTCTGAGATATCGCGCGATGAAGTTTTTGATTTTTTCCCTATAATACTTGTAAAAATAGCTCCATATCTCTGTTTGGCGTTGTTGTAGCTTCATTTTGAGGTGACATGTCTTCAGTCAAATCGATTGGCGAATCTTTTTGTAGAACATTTGATCTCCCTCTTTGCGCGTACTTTGATCTCCCTCTTTGCGCGTACTGGTAATTTTCCTTAAAAACGGTTTAAGAAAACGGGTTTTTTGTTCTAGAACTGCAACTAGCAAAGTTTTCATAAGCGAATTAATTTAATTTGATTGACAACTCTATAGGCTTTTTAATGAGATAACCGGATCTATCCTCCAAGAAACTTTGTTATTAACGTGTTCATCATTACAAGAGCTATTTGTGGTAAATGTTTCAGAAGCACCCCCCCATAAGCAATAACCAATTGTTATGTCTACATACCTATACATAACCAATAACGAATATACAGAAAAACCAGACATAGTTTAATTCTGAACCAAAGCCGATTAAATGTCAAAAAGGACAATGAAGACGGGACAAAATCGATTAGTTGTCAAAGAGAACCGTACCTAAAATCTCCTGAGCAACATTTTTGTAGAATATTTTGATGCTGAAAAATCTCATCTTGTGGTACTTTCACTACGGTTCAAGAAATAAAGGACGAAAAGGACATGAAATGCATTGAGTTAGAAGAATAAAATGTTCTACAAAAAGATTTACCAATTGATTTGGCTGCAGACATGTCACCTCAAAATGAAGCTACAACAACGCCAAACAGAGATATGGAGCTATTTTGCCAAGTATTATAGGGAAAAAATCAAAAACTTCATCGCGCGATATTTCAGAAACTTGACCTATGGCGAAAATTTCCTTTTGGGTTCTTAGTATATCCATCAAAGGCTTTCATCTCCAAAAGAAATTTTCCACCCCCCAAAAATGCTGCTGCACAGTGTAATTTGTGTTTAGGTTTAAGCCAACATTACCATCATTATGGCATTAAATTCTGTAACGTTTCTATTTTAAGCAAGGTGAATTGTTGAATCGAAAGACTTTGAATTCTAATCAAGATTGTGGTTGGTATTATCGGTGGGATTAGCAGTGATTTAAAAAAATAACAAACCGCTTCTTGTGGCTTTTTATAATAAATGTAAATTCAAATTCAAGTCAAATATTATACGTTTCGGTTCATTTCATTTCATTGGACCTATGGAAACGTTACGTCCTACCCACAGATAAATTGAAGATGAAAATACTTCTTCTCAAATAATAACAATAATTGTATTTGTTGGTATATTCATCGGTATATTTAACACATATATAAATACATATGTAACGTTTTGTATGATTTTTTTGTATATGTATATCGAATAATACCCACTTTGTTGCTGCCAGCAAGTCCGATTTAATAGAATTATTCAAGCCAAATAATTTTGATTTTCAGTTTGTTAATAACAAACAACAATTTACAAACAAACAGAGCAGGAAGGGTGAGGGGAGACTTTTCAGTTTGGTGTTGGATGGTAAATTTTAGATTCGATGGTTTTGTTTTATTTACGGTACCTTAGTAGAGTAGATGGCCCCTTGGGTCGTCTACTGTAGGGAAGATGGCCCCTTGGGACGTCTACTGTAGAGTAGATGGCCCATTAGGTCGCCTACTGTAGAGTAGAAGGCCCCTTCGGTCGTCTACTGTAGAGTATATGGTCCCTTGGGTCGTCCACTGTAGAGTAGATGGTCCCTTGGGTCATCTACTGTAGAATAAGTCGCCCCTTGGTTCGTCAACTGTAGAGTAGATGGCTTCTTGGGTTGTCTACTGTAGAGTAGATGGTCCCTGTTTCGTCTACTGTAGGGTATTGGGCCCCTTGGGTCGTCAACTGTAGAGTAAATGGCCACTTAGGTCGTCTACTGTAGAGAAGTTGGCTCCTTGGGTCGTCTACTGTAGAGTAGATGGCCCCTTGGGTCTTCTACTGTAGAGAAGATGGCACCTTGGGACGTCTACTGTAGAGTAGGCCATTAGGTCGCCTACTGTAGAGTAGATGGCCCCTTTGGTCGTCTAATGTAGCGTATATGGTCCCTTGGGTCGTTTACTGTAGAGTAGATGGCCCATTGGGTCGTCTACTGTAGAGTAGATGGCCCCTTGGTTCGTCTGCTGTAGAGTATATGGCCCATTGGGTCGTTTACTGTAGAGTAGATGGCTCCTTGGGTCGTCTACTGTAGAGTAGATGGCCCATTGGGTCGTCTACTGTAGAGGAGATGGCCCATTGGGTCGTCTACTGTAGAGTAGATGGCCCATTGGGTCGTCAACTGTAGAGTAGATGGCTTCTTGGGTCGTCTACTGTAGAGTAGATGGCCCCTGTTGCGTCTACTGTAGGGTATTGGGCCCCTTGGGTCGTCAACTGTAGAGTACATGGCCAATTAGGTCGTCTACTGTAGAGAAGTTGGCTCCTTGGGTCGTCTACTGTAGAGTAAATGGCCACTTATGTCGTCTACTGTAGAGAAGTTGGCTCCTTGGGTCGTCTACTGTAGAGTAGATGGCCCCTTGGGTCGTCTACTGTAGAGAAGATGGCACCTTGGGACGTCTACTGTAGAGTATCCCATTAGGTCGCCTACTGTAAAGTAGATGGCCCCTTTGGTCGTATAATGTAGCGTATATGGTCCCCTGGGTCGTTTACTGTAGAGTAGATGGCCCATTGGGTCGTCTAGAGTAGATGGCCCCTTGGTTCGTCTGCTGTAGAGTAGATGGCCCATTGGGTCGCCTACTGTAGAGTAGATGGTTCCCTGGGTCGTCTACTGTATAATAGATGGCCACTTGGGTCGTCTACTGTAGAGAAGGTGGCACCTTGGGACGTCTACTGTAGAGTAGATGGCCCATTATGTCGCCTACTGTAGAGTAGATGGCCCCTTTGGTCGTCTGCTGTAGAGTATATGGTCCCGTGGGTCGTCTACTGTAGAGTAGATGGCCCCTTGGGCCGTCTACTGTGGAGTAGATGGCTCCTTGGGTCGTCTACTATAGATTAGATGGTTCCTTGGGTTGTCTACTGTAAAGTATATGGCCCCTTGGTTCATCTACTGTAGAATAGGTCGCCCCTTGGGTCGTCTACTGTAGAGTAGATGGCCCCTTGGGCCGTCTACTGTGGAGTAGATGGCTCCTTGGGTCGTCTACTATAGATTAGATGGTTCCTTGGGTTGTCTACTGTAAAGTATATGGCCCCTTGGTTCATCTACAGTAGAATAGGTCGCCCCTTGGGTCGTCTACTGTTGAGTAGATGGCCCCCTCGGTCGCCTACTGTAGACTATATTGTCCCTTTGGTCGTCTACTGTAAAGTAGATGGCCCGTTGGGTTGTCTACTGTAGAGTAGATGGCCCCTTCGGTCGTCTACTGTAGAGTAGATGGCCCTTGGGTCGTCTACTGTAGAGTAGATGGCCCTTGGGTCGTCTACTGTAGAGTAGATGGTACCTTGGGTCGTCTACTGTAGAGTAGATGGTACCTTGGGTCGTCTACTGTAGAGTAGATGGCCCCTTGGGTCGTCTACTGTAGAGTAGATGGCCCCTTGGGTCGTCTACTGTAGAGTAGATGGCCCCTTGGGTCGTCTACTGTAGAGTAGATGGCCCCTTGTGTCGTCAACTCTAGAGTAGATTGCACCATTGTGTCGTCTACTGTAGAGTACATGGCCCCTTGAGTCGTCTACTGTAGAGTAGATGGCTCCTTCGGTCGTCTACTGTAGAGTAGATGGTCCCTTGGGTCGTCTACTGTTGAGTAGATGGCCCCTTCTACAATAGTTCTATCCTTGATTCGTCAACTGTAGAGTAGATGGCTTCTTGGGTCGTCTACTATAGAGTAGATGGCCACTTGAGTCGTCTACTGTAGTGTAGATGGCCCCTTGGGTCGTCTACTGTAGAGTAGATGACCCATTGGGTCGTATACTGTGGAGTAAATGGCCCCTTGAGTCATACCATCGTACCATCGATAGTTTGCCAGTCCTACCTACCAGCAATTTATGAACATTTATGCATGCCATTGTAAATTCCCTACCATATAGTTGAAGCGTTTTGATTTTCCTTGTTCAATTGTAGTTAACTAAATGTCTCTTAATTCTTGTGGCAAAGTTGTTTCTCATTTGGAACATTTTAACAACATTCGAAATGCAAATCATTTGGGATGGTTTGCAATAAAAGCGCTTTCGGAAGTTTTAACTACACCATTTCGGTGTTTTTTGGGTTTGCAGTCAGTGTACCGACTGTATTATAACGGAGCCTCGTTGATACCTGGGCGCATCAACGAGTAGCAGGCTTAGTTGTCAAGCCCTAATCATGGTAGTGGAGGGCCCTAATCATAGTAGTGGAGGGATGTGCCATGATTGTCCTCAACTCCCCCAGTTACAAATCTTCTTACGGATGATCAAAAATATAAAAACAAAAACAAACAAAAATCCCATCGATAACGAACACTGCTACGACAACGGACATCGCTGCACCCAGTGCAACTAACGCAAATATGGGCGGGGACGACTGCTCCACTCCGACTCTGGACAGATTTAGCGATTCTATCAACACAAAGTGTAGGAAATTATTCTTGAGGGAAAGTCCGGCAACTGGGAGGATATTCCCCTGTCGGATGATGAGATGGATACCACGGTTATCCCATCCCAGACGAACAGGGAGGTGTCCCCCTCGTTTGCTAACCAGGAAGAGCAGGGATTAACTCCCTCAAGGGATGGAATGTCGGTCGGTACCGACAGGCCGATTCTTCCCAGGCAGGACGCCTTGATGGAGGAGGCTACTGGTGAAGAGATTGACCAATCTCTCACTTACCCCTCCATCATGATTAGTAAGGTCAGGGATAGAAAGGACAAACATGGCTACAAGAGAGCATTAAATTACTGCCCTAGATTTGTAGACAAGTCACCACAAGAGGTCTCTCAGGCGGAATTCCGGGAGATAAGGTTGAAGCTTCGCTTTTTGAGGGGGATTGAGAGGAAGTACATACAAATGTTCTCTTCGTGTTCATCATTGGCCCATGGGCTCTCAGTGAACGATTCTCTCTTCACACACACAACCCAACTAATTGAAAATACAATCACTCACACAATGAGTGTGTATGTGCGCTAATGTGGAGGTGTATATATGAGCCCTACATCAAAATAATTTGCAAACTACTTATTTTAACTGTAAACAAGTAAGAACAGACTATAGTCGGACGGGGCCGACCATGTGATACCCTATACCACTAAACGCGTCTTCTTGGGATAAAGTTATAAGATGTGCATTAGAAATTTTACCAATTTTCACACAAAAGTTTTGATCAATTTAACCCGCTAAATATTATCCGATCATACCGTTGACTTGCACGCTACTTCTTCATCTCAAACCAAAACTACGTTTAAAATTTCGCGCCGATCGGACTATTATTGCGACCTACAGAGCGGCTACAAAATCGAGCAAAAATTTTGTTTTTGGTCCATTTCATCCCTTTAACATTTCACGATCATCGCCAAAAACTAATCAGTTCTATTCTGGTCCAAACCCGACCTCCATACTAAATTTCGTGACAATCGGTCCATAATTGCGGCCTCTAGCTTGATTACAATTTTTAATGGACGGACAGACGGACGGACGGACGGACGGACACACATCGCTAAATCGCTTTATCTCGTCGAGATATGAAGTTTGGTATACCACATGAGGGGTCTACGACGAATATTTCGCGGCGTTACATGAATTTTTGGGAAAACAAACTTATTATACCCTTTTCCACATTGTGGTATAGGGTATAAATATCCGACCACTAGTGCTTGTATGAAAATGTTAGCTACGTAAGGGTGCTCTAAAACAAAAAACTTATTTCTTTATGACCTTATCTAAGGAGAATACCATGAGGAATTCTATATAAAGACCTTTGGTCTTATAAGAGAAGATTTCATAGTCTTTTAAGGAAAGACTTCATAGACTTCTATAAGAAGGCCTCAAGGTCTTCTATAAGAAGAGATTGTGATCTTCATTCGCCTATAAGAAGACCTCATATACTTCTATGAGAAGACCTTATAGTCTTCTTTCAAAACCTCAGGGCATTCTATGGAAAAACTCTATGATTTTCTTTGAGAAGGTAACATAAGAAGACCGCATACGAATACCACATGGTATTGTCTAAGAAGGCTCCGGGGTGTTTTGAAATAAGAACACATGAACCTTTATAAGTATCCTTTCTCGTCTCCTATAATAAAGACATCATGGTATTTAAGAAGAAGTCTTCGTGGTCTTCTTTAAGAAGAAACATTGTCTTCTATAAAATGACCTTTTAGTCTTCAATGAGGTGACATCAGAGTCTTCAATAAAAAGACATCAGCGTCTTCTATGAGAAGACTTCCATGAGGAGAATTAATTTTCTTCCATGACGAGACTTCGTGGTAGAAAACAAAGTCTTCAGGGTCATTGTAGGAAACCCTCATGGTCTTCTGTAGGAAGCCCTCATGGTCTTCAATTAGAAGACCTCATGATCTTCTTTAAGGAGAGATCATGGCCTTCCATAAGAAGACCTCATGGTCTCTCGTTCGCCTTCTATAGGAAGTAATCATGGTCTTCTCCAGGAAGACCTCTATAGGAAGTCATCATGGTCTTCTCCAGGAAGACCTCATAGTTTTTCCTAAAAAGACCGCGTGGGAGTTTCCAATTAGAAGATTCAGGATATTCTATAAGAAGTGTTCTGGGTATTTTATGGACTTCTGCGAGAAGGCCTCATTGTTATCTTGAAATTAATCCATGGTTCCCTTCCCTTCAATTAGAAAGCCTCGCATTCCCCTTTAGAATGACATCATCCTATCTCTGAGAAGATCTCTTGGCCTTCTTTTAGAAATTCACAAGCTTTTCTATAAGAAGACCTCATGATCTGCCATGAAAAAGTCTCAAAACTTCATTATTTTCTTTGAAAAAGAAATATTGGGCTTCAGTGCGTATACATGTTGGCAATATACGCCCTGTTATCCGTACACCCTAATATCTTTTAACAGCAATAAAACCTTGTGCATAAAATATGTGTTATAAACACTTAATTTTTTATGAATAATAATTTATATGGAATGCGTGTTTACTCAGCTACTCATCCATATAACACTACCTCACCCTCATGTAGTCTCATATCCATTCGCCTTCCAAACCTTTATGCGGATACAATGTTTTAAAAAAATATCTATATTTATGGCCGTTTTACCTGGCCAGAAACATAAGTGTTTGCCTTCGAGGCACACAGACAGAACCAGCTACATTATTTTGTTGACTTTTGAACATGGTCGCAGTTGGTTAAAGTTGCCTGGTTGGTTATTTGGCAGCAAAGGTAGTCATCGTAGGAGACGGTATTAAATTGGATATGTGTTTTGCCAGGATTTAGGAGCTAAACTGAGTAGTGCTTGTAGTTCCGTAATTAATGTACTCGGGGTTGTACTTGTTAACACCCCTCAACTTGCTGGGTGGGTGTTCAGCGATGTGGTCTTTCTTTTTTGGCTTTGCTTTTGAATTAAATGTGTTAAGTCAAGGGAAAAAGGTAAGTTGAAACCTAAAGTAGGACACTTAGTGTGGGGGTTAATTTTCTCACAACTGCGATGAGGTGATAAAACAACGCAACAGGGCTGGTAAGCAACGTTTAAGGTAACGCTGAAGGATAAGATAAGGTAATTAATGGTGTTTAATTAAGTCGGAGATAACACCCACATGGTGATGCTTTAAAAATCTAGACTTTTTGAAGACATTATGATGGATTTCATTAAGAACTATTAAAGAGTTGAGATGTCTATAAAATATATATTTTGTTAATTTAATGACACTTTTTGTCAACCAGCCATGATTTCATATTCTCCTTCTTTCCTTTTCCTCTGCCATCTTGTGAATGTCATTCCCATTAATAAATGCCATCATCCGCTCACAATCCACTTCATATGCTGTCATATATGAAGAAGATGACGACATTGTCTCGTGAAAAGTAGATTACAATTTCAATAAATAATGACATTTCTGTAGGTTTACTCAGCTGCAGCAGAACGACCCAGCAAACGGCTGTTTGACGGCAATCTGTAGACGCATCTGGTTAATGGTTAATATAGTCTTAAATAAAGGGTTTAAAATATGTTGAAGCATTCCATTCACCATCACCAACTATCCAGAGAGCCTTACGACTGAAGGCGATGATGATGTCTGTTTATTAACCATTGCAAGTCTTTGGAAGATTAAGTCGGATAATTAAGTCTTAAATGTAAAAATCGCTATTTTTGTATTGTATGCGAGAGTGACTTATAAAATGAAATGGCATGTTGTAACGAAAGGGAAAAAAGGAATGTTTTTCATTATGCAATTCCTGCACATTTTTTCGTCTGCAGAATTAATTGAAGGAACAAGAAATAATGTGAAATTATCACACTATGGATAATTAATTTTAAAAGAAAAAATAATGCAATAACAACATTTTTTCAAGGACCATCAAGAGAAGGAAACTTGTCTTTTAAATTGATTTTTTGAAGGACCTTCAAAGGAAGAAAAATGGATTTTTAAAGGATAGTTCTTCAAAGGGCTTCCTGGTTAGAGGGTAGATTTTAAAGTAATATTCTTCAATGGTCATATCATTGAGCTAATATGAATCGGGGTGCACTCATTGATATCTCCCTTGTCCCGACAGGGATGTTTGTGGAACAATTATATATATTCTTCAATGACAACCCTAGAAACCTGTTTTTTTTTAATCGTTGATCGTCTAAAACACTTTAGAAACAATCATTTTTACAAAAATTTTTTTCACAAAACTTGGATTTAATTTTTTTTTCACAAAACGTGGATTTTTTTTAAAAAATTATTTTTTTTGTAAATGTATTTTTTTAAAAAAAAAATATTTTTTCCAAAACGTGAATTTAAAAAAAAAATATTTTTACAAAACGTAACTTTAAAAAAAAAAATATTTAAATAATAAAATGGATTTTTTATAAAAAAAAATATATATTTACGTATACGCTCTTATTTAGATTGCATTTTTACTCTACACTAGTTATAACCGGGTTCCTAGTTACATTTTCCGGTACTATACGTATGTTGGTGGAGTTAACCCCACATTTTACAACCTTCACACACTTGTTGTTTAGCACGTGCTAAAGTATTGCTAATTTTCTCTCGTTTTCATTTGCAAAAATATCCCATACAAAGAGAGAGAGAGAGAGCGCGCGATAGAAGCAAAATACAGTATAGCAGTATAACAGTTTCAAACCCTGAAAAAAAAATACTTAAAATTGTTCCTCATTATTTGAATGGCCGAATGCGTGTTTAATACCTGGTTTTTCGTATAAAATGCGAGTGGGTAAGTGTGTGCGTGTGTGTTGCATGCTGTATTATCGAAAGCAATTGTTGTATGTCATACTTCGCCGCCATACATATGCATGGCCCAGACCAGACAAAACCACAATTTCCAGTAACATAGGAATCGAACAAATTGACAACAATTCAGTTACTTTTCAGATTTTCAACGATGCAGTGCGGCTGTTGTACTGGAACACAAATTTCGTGTCACAAAATTGTGCAATGGACATTAATGGGCTGGAGAGTACGTACTCTCTCGTATACTCTCTAGCCCATTTTGGATGTGTATGGTAAAATATAGTTTTTTTTTTCTTTTGATGAAGTAACAGTAAAATATAAGAACAAATGGTGTTTAGCTGAAAAGTTGCTAAACAAAAAAAAACTTTTTGCCATTAAATTCGAGAAGAATGTAAAAATATTTTTTTTAAAAAGACGAGAAGAAACTTGAAAACAAAATACAAAAATGACTTATTTTCAAGAAGTCTTCATAAATTTGTCTCGTGGCTTCCTTGGAAAACCTAACTCCAATGAAAAATATTTTTGCAACAAAATACGCAAAACTCTAGAAAGAAAAACAAAACTTATGGTACCCAGCCAAAATCAATTAACCGTAAAATGTTAACATGTTTTTTGTTACTTTTTTTCATTTAAACACGACTAGGAAAAACGTTACAACAATACTTTGCTGGCAAACAGAGCACGTAATTTTTGTTAACTGCAGACGCTCACTACGCCATCTATCCGAGAACGAACGTACGTTTATGCAGTTCGTGATTTTAGTGTGAGTGCGTACAATTTTACATAAACATGCGAATGCACGTTTCAGTGAAGAAAAAGCTAAGCGTGTTGGTGCTGCTGCTTAATTTATAGTTACAACCCAAAGGATTTACAACTAAACCAGTTGCTGCGATGTATGAACGTATGCTGTTTAGTGGTATAACCATATACAACAACTTCATTAGCATCACTGTCATTAAAGTTGGTAGAGGAGGGGTGGGCGCATCCATTCTTTGTAGGAAGATCCTGGCAAAATTAGCATCAGCAAACTGTAATTCTTTAAAAGGTATTTACTTCCAAATAATTTTCTGGAATACTTCTTCAATGTTTAAATTCACATTTTTGTATCAGAATTCTGCTGAAAACTGTAAAAAATTTTATTGGAAAATATCACATACATATACACTAATACAAAGGGGAAATAAAGTAGAAATTAGAAAATATTATTATTCTTTAACACTTGATGTTCATTAAATTTTATTTTGGGAAATATTTTCAAGAGATGTTATTACTTTATAAGATTTGCTTACCCTCGCGCGGGAGAAAAATTCCATAAAATAAGATAAAAATGCTAAATAGGCATTCGATTTGTATAATTGTTGACACAACGTATGAGGGGAACTAGAAAAAACTTTCAGAAATTTGTATGTTCTGAATATTTAAATGTAGACCCATTATATTAATATTTCGGGAAAAGGTCACAGATCATAAGAACGAGATTACTAAACATTTTCAAAAATACAATAATAAATAAAATCTTAAAAATTAGCATCCGCTGCGTATAAGTATTGACAATACTTATACGCCAAAAGCCACAAAAAATGGATTTTTTACAGTGTTTTTTTTTTTTTATATTTAACTTGATTTGGTGTGTGTTTAGTTCAAATCTGGTAACTCATTTTTAACACAGTTGCAGTTTACCAATCGAACAAAAACTTTGCACACTTTTCAGATGTGAATGACAATACATGAGTATGAAATCAAAACCAATATTGGTTCATTTTTACACTGTTTCACAGTGTTTTATCTAATTTGCTTTTCAAATCTGGTAACTCATTTTTCACATAGTTGCAGTTGACCAATCGAACTTAAAATTTGCACACTTGTTAGATTTGGAAGACAATACATGAATATGAAATCAAAACTAATATTGGTGCATTCTTACAGTGTTTTTACGGTGTCTTACTTGACCCCCTTTTAAAATCTGGTAACTGATTTTTAGCACGGTTGCAGTTGACCAATCGAACTAAAACTTTGCAAACTTTTCAGATTTAGATGACAATACATGAATATGAAACCAAAACCAATGCGGGTCCATTTATTCCTAAAGCCCCCACATAACGGTACCACCCGACTTCTGGCATTTTGAGGATTTTGTCTTCATTTTTAGCCCGAATATGCTGTAACTTGGATTTTGGAGTTCACAATAGTCCAGGAACTTACCCACTAAAAATTGTGGACGTAGGGCAAGGTTTAATATAGCCTCCATATAACGGTACCACCCAATTTCAAGCATCTTAATCTACATTTGCTGCTCAAATGGGCTGTAATTCGGCATTTGGGGTTCTCAGTGGTCAAAAAATGTATTTACTAAAAAGTTAAATATAAAAAATAATTAAAAAAATTATGTTTCAGTGTTTTATTTAGAAATGCACTTAAAACTAAAAAATAATTTGTCGCTTACCCTCAATAATTATATTCTTTCTCATGATAGAATCTCTCAAATAAAACGCTTGCCGTTTAATTTTGCCACCATTCATAATTTAAATGCAAGCGTTTTATTTGACAGATTCTATCATAAGAAAGAATTTATTTATTGAGGCTAAGCGACAAAATATTTTTTAGTTTTAAGTGCATTTCTAAATAAAACACTGAAACATAATTTTTATACCCTATACCACAATGTGGAAAAGGGTATAATAAGTTTGTTTTCCCAAAAATTCATGTAACGCCGCGAAATATTCGTCGTAGACCCCTCATGTGGTATACCAAACTTCATATCTCGACGAGATAAAGCGATTTAGCGATGTGTGTCCGTCCGTCCGTCCGTCCGTCTGTCCGTCCATTAAAAATTGTAATCAAGCTAGAGGCCGCAATTATGGACCGATTGTCACGAAATTTAGTATGGAGGTCGGGTTTGGACCAGAATAGAACTGATTAGTTTTTGGCGATGATCGTGAAATGTTAAAGGGATGAAATGGACCAAAAACAAAATTTTTGCTCGATTTTGTAGCCGCTCTGTAGGTCGCAATAATAGTCCGATCGGCGCGAAATTTTAAACGTAGTTATGGTTTGAGATGAAGAAGTAGCGTGCAAGTCAACGGTATGATCGGATAATATTTAGCGGGTTAAATTGATCAAAACTTTTGTGTGAAAATTGGTAAAATTTCTAATGCACATCTTATAACAGCTAGCCCGGAAAGCTAGTGCACAGGGATAGTGGTATAGGGTATCACATGGTCGGCCCCGTCCGACTATAGTCTGTTCTTACTTGTTTTAAAATATTTTTTTAAAGAATATTTTTTCGAAGATCAAAAGCCCACAAAGGAATTTTTTCCAAGGACCAAAAGGTCAAATAACGTGGATTTTTCAAAGAATTTTTTTCAAGGGCCCAAAGGCCACAAAACTGTATTTTTTAAGAATATTTTTCAAGGATTTTTCCAAGAACATTTTTCAAGGATTTTTCTAAGAATATTTTTAGAAAAAAAAATTTGCATCAACACATGGTCTTTTCAACGAATAGTTTTACAAGGACCAAAAACCAACAAAACGTGGATTTTTCAAAAAATATTTTTCTAGAACCAAAAGGCCACAAGTCGTGAATTTTTCCATAGAATATTTTTCAATAACCAAAAGACCACAAAACTTGAAATTTTTTTTAAAGAGCAGAATTATTTTTAATATTATTTTTCAAGGACATTCTGACTATTAAACGTAGACTATTTACTCTCTTTTAAGGACCTGCTGGCTATGGAACATGTATTTTTAGAATATTTTGTAAGGACATTTTCAGAATGTCGTGGATTTTTTTTTTTAAATATTTTAAGGACCTTCGGACTATGAAACGTGGTTTTTTGGAATATTTTTCATGGACCGTCTGTTTATGGTACCTGCAATATAAAAAGGCAAAATGTGCCTCATCGAAATAATGGTTTTAGACCCCAAGTATGTTTGGACGAAATGTGTTTCAGACAATTTGGAGTCGATTTAGCAATGTCCGGCCGTCTGTCTGTCCACCAGCCAGGCAGGATAACTCTCGAATGGATGAACCGATTTGGTCCAAAATTTGGCCTTCGCAATATTTTGTCCAAACTTAGTTTAAGTTCGAAGATGGGTTATATCGGTCCACTCCTTCCGGTACCTCCCCCACAAAAGTTCGAATATGATCGGAAAATTTGTGCGCACGATAACTCTTTAAGGGAGTAACCGATTTTGTCCAAAGTTTGCACATTGTGAAATTTCTACCAGACATAGATGAGGTTCCAATATGGACTCAATTGGTCCACTCTTTCGGATACCTCCCACACAAAATTTCGGAAAAGTTCAGTATAGGGCCTGCTCTTGAATCGCTTTGATTTTTGTTGCAACAACTTGTATTCACTGCCCCTCATACGAAGGCACAAATTCCATCAGGGGCAAGTCAATACTTCCTGAGCAAATAGCCTAAAGGTGCAAAAAACCCTATGACACCGGGTGTAGTGGTTGGAGCGCAAGATAACTCTAGAACGGATCTGCCGATTCGGTCCAAAAGTTTGGCCTTCGTTATATTTTGTCCAACCTTAGATTAAGTTCGAAGATAAGCGATATCGGTCCAATCATTCAGGTACGGAACGGAAAAATTGTGAACCCGATTACTATTGAAGATACTGACCGATTCTGTCCATACTTTACACATCCTAATATATTCACCAGATATAGATCCACCCTTCGGGTACCTCCCACACAAAATTTCAGATAAGTTCATTTTAAGACCTGCTGTTCAATCACATTGATTTTGAAGCAACTTGCATTTGCTGCATCCATTACGACTGTAAAAGTTCTTCTTGAGAAAACAGCCCGAAAGTTATAAAAACCCCTATGACACCATATGTAGTGGCTGGAGAGCACGATAACTCTCGAACTGATCAACCGATTTTGTTCAAAATTTGACTCCCAAAATAATATCGACTTCTATAATATACTATGTCGGTCCGTTCCTTCAAGTACCTCCTCCGCAACACATTTGAACTTAAATTCTAATCCACATTTTTGTCGGCAAGTGCAAATGTCCAAAAAAGGCCACAAAATTCTGAAAAGATTCTTAGTACATTCGATCTGTCCGAAGACGAAAGTTTCAATTCACTATGGCTGAGGGTATATCTCTGTCGGCAAAGCCGAATGATACTTTTTTACTTGTTATACTATTTTTTACATATGTCCATATATTTGTGTTACAAGTTCCTCAAGTCAACTCCCACTTGCAAAAAAAAAAATTTTGCATGCCTAGGAAATATTCGAGTTTAAATGAAAGAAAGCTGGCGGTTTTATGTAAGCTTTCGCGATTACACAACTTTTTAATTGGAGGAACACCACGACACTGAAGTTGATGATGATGACCAGTTAAAACAAAAAATCCTCCAGACGTCACTTAAAGGTTAAAAAGCGAAAAAAAATCTTTTCATTTTGGTTTTCTTTTTGCTGGCTCAGTCAGAAGAATAAAAACAATTGAGTGTTAAACAAACCTCATAGCAATTTTTTTTGCACTACTGAGGAAGTTCCAGTGCAACAACACCAAAGAGTAAAAACCGAAATCATTTATAGTCGGCCACCATTCAGAAAACGGAACAAAAACAGGCAAAGAAACAGCAATTTGCAAAAGCCAGTGAATGTCGGAATGCTAGAACTGTGTTCTATGTATGTTTATGTCATATGAGGAGTTGTTAAAAAGAAATGAAAGCACTGCCGGAGATTTATGTCAACAATGAATGGGAACAACAACAGAAAACACCAAGCGGTAGTTGTTGTCTGGCCACTAAGGCAAAAAAGCGCAAAGTATTACTAATTGCCAAGTAGTTTGACAATTTCCTATTCAAAGTGAGGACAGCCGGCAATATGTTGTTGTTGTGATTAAGAAGACCTTTTTCCAAATTGTCAGGTCAACTCGGTTTTTGTTTTATGATCTCACGCTCTCTTTACTAACGCATTCAACGTAATAATGACCAGAAATTCTTGGTCTTAGCTTTTTTGTTGTGGCTATATCTGCTCCGGCGGTTTTGCTTCACTTTTTTATGGGCTGCTTGCTAGTTTTTGTTTCATGTTGCATCGCATCTTTTGCATTTGAAACTCATCACACACAATTATCCAAACAAACTAAACAGCCATAGAGCGTAACAAACGCCAATAAAATCCGCACAAATAAATTGCTAACAAATCGAAAAATATTTTTGTTTTATTTCAATTTGGCAGCGCAATCCAAAATATTTCCATTGTTTTGGTTTCGTTCATTGTTTTTGTTATTTTGGCTGTTGTTGTCTTTGTTTTATTTTGTATTTCTTGTTAAGCCGCCAAAGATTTATGACTGGCTTAAGACCATATATTTGCGAAAATATAGAACAATTGAATCTAAATGTTGAAATATCCAAAAGCAATGTGGAATTACTAGGAAAGTATTGAAATGTTTTAAACATTTTTTAATGCTGGTATTTAGTATTTAAAAAAGTAAAAGGAACTGAAAAAAATTCTTTTTGAGTTGTTGTCATTGTTGAAAAATAATCTTAAAAAATTACAAGCTTCTTAACCTTTCGGTCCTTGAGAAAATATTTTGTAAAAAAAATCCAAGTTTTGTGATTCTTAAAAAATCCAAGTTTTTTAGCCTCATAGTCCTTTAAAAAATCCACGTTTTTGGCGTTTGGTCCTTAAACAACTATTCTTTAAAATATACACGTTTTTGACCTATTGTTACTTGAAGAAATATTCTTTAAATATCACGTTTGTATGTAAATATCCATGTTTTGTGTGCTTTTGGTTCTTGAGAAAATACTCTTCAAAAATCCACTTTTTGTGACACTTTGGTAACAGAGAAAATATTCTTTAAAAAATCCACTTTTGTGGCCTTTTTGTCCTTGAAAAATATTCTTTACTATTTTCCTCTAACATTCCATGTTTTATGGCTGATGGTTCTCGAAAAAAATATTCCTTAAAAAATCTCCGTTTTGGTGTCTTCTCATAGAAGGACCTGTGTTCTTTTCATAGACAGCGGTGATCTCACAGAAGATCCTCTGTGTTATCTTTAAAACGAAACGATAGCACATTTTATTTACATTCATTTATTTTTATTTTTCTTAGGATTAAAAATCTTGGCCTTAACTAACCACTACCAAACATAAAGCGAATATAACTTCACAATTTCAACTTTAATGTTCAGGTATTAAAGTGTGTGCAAAGACCATTTGAGTCCATAATGGATGCCATCAATAGAGCAATATAAACTTTTAGATTTGTTTTGCTAACTATAAAAAACTCTTCTTCAACTTTTTCTTCTTCGATTATCTTTTAAAAAATAAATAAAAAATAAAACCATTTAATAAAAGTATATAAGAAATAATGTATTTTTATTTTGTTTTAATTGCAATTAAAAGATTCCATTTAGTTTTAGGAAATAGAAACTAAAGCGAAAGTTTTTTCCTGCAGCTCTCATCTATTTAGCTCATTCAGGCAGAGATACTTGCATTTAAGGAAAAAAACAAACTTTCAAACTTAACCACAACAACCACAGAAAACAACAAATAATAAACAAAACAAATCCAAGCAACCAACGAAACATTGAAGTGAAATGAAACGCAGGTCCAACTTTAATGTACACACATCCGTCTATCTGATATTCTGTCATATGCGTTCTCATGACCTTACCCCACCTACTATCTCCCACCCAACACTAGCCCTTAAAACAATAATACGCTTCAGTGGTAAAATTGTTCAAGAAGAAAAAAAGGATAGCAAAACAAAAAAAAAAAAAAACAAGTTGAATACAAAAAAATCTGCAAAAGTCAAAAGACCTGAAATGACTTTGGTAATCACTGTTGCCACAAGAAAAAATATCGAAGATGTCCCTCTGAAATTTAACACGTTCCTTCCTTCGGATTTTTCTTCTTCCACTCCTCTTCTCACATTATTCTGCATCACAAAAACCGAAAACCAAGTCATGAAGTAGAAGACAACATTCTGAATCACTCAACAGACATTAAGTGGAACTCCTGTGGATTTTTAGGCATTTGCTATTTTTCACTTGACATCTCTAATCCAGTTTTATACAAACACAACACTACATTGACATATTCACACATTACCCCCTGACAGAGATAAAAAACTCAAAAACCTTCACACACATACGATCAAAAAGGAGGTGTGAAAGGCATAAAAACAATTCCCCCAAGTGAAGATGTTTAAGGGGTGAGCCCCACAGTCAAAATTTCAGAAAATCAACAAAAAAAAATCTGTTGACCTATTTTAAAGAATAAATAGCATAAAATAAGAAGTGAAAGTTTCAAGTTGATCCAAATTTACTGAGATATGAGTGTTGGAAGGGAACAATTCATTTTGATTTTTATGTAGCATAGAAACTTAAAATGTGTTTTTCTCGAAATGACATTTTGAAAACGGTACCAATCGAGCTCAAAAACTGATCAACCAATTGTCATACAATTTTGTAGGCTTATCAAGGACATCAAAATTAGTACTTCATCGATAATTTTTTTATATATTTTTTCCTCGTTTTATGGCAAAAAATGACGCTTTTTAAGCCAAAAATTTAAATGTTGAATTTTTGGTTCCACCATTTCGGTAAAACCTATTATTTTGTAAAAATCGATCGATGAAGGACTAGATCTCTATGTTCTAAATAAGCATACACATTTATATGACGATCGGTTCAGTAGTTTTCGAGATAGAGTCGGCACGCATAAAACTACGTAATATTTTTCAACAAGAAAAATTCTGAACGTAGATTAAGATGTGCTCTTTCAGATGAAAAACATCCACTAGAAAGAATACACAGTTTTCATAGAAAAATTCACGGAAATGTCTTTAATTGGGCTTAAAAAGCGATGGACAACCCTTAAAAGCAATTAAGAGAAAACCTGAGGAATATTTTCCTATAGAAAACCTGAGGAATATTTTCTATAGAAGAATAGTCTTGAGAGGACCTAAGGAATATTGGTCTATATAAAAATAGTCCTCAGAAAACCTTTCTATAGGTTTTTTCCTCAGAAGACCTGAAGAATATTTTTGTCTATAGAAAAACAGTTCTCATAGTAACTGAGGAATATTTTTCTATAGAAAAACAGTCCTCAGAGGAACTGAGGAATATTTTTCTATAGAAAAACAGTCCTCAGAGGAACTGAAGAATATTTATCTATAGAAAAACAGTCCTCAGAGGAATTGAGAAATATTTTTCTATAGAAAAACAGTCCTCAGAGGAACTGAGGGATATTTTTCTATAGAAAAACAGTCCTCAGAGGAACTGAGGAATATTTTTCTATAGAAAAACAGTCCTCAGAGGAACTGAGGAATATTTTTCTATAGAAAAACAGTCCTCAGAGGAACTGAGGAATATTTTTCTATAGAAAAACAGTCCTCAGAGGAACTGAGGAATATTTTTCTATAGAAAAACAGGCCTCAGAGGAACTGAGGAATATTTTTCTATAGAAAAACAGTCCTCAAAGGAACTGGGGAATATTTTTCTATAGAAAAACAATCCTCAGAGGAACTGAGGAATATTTTTCTATAGAAAAACAGTCCTCAGAGGAATTGAGGAATATTTTTCTATAGAAAAACAACCCTCAGAGGAACTGAGGAATATTTTTCTATAGAAAAACAGTCCTCAGAGGAACCGAGGAATATTTTTCTATAGAAAAACAGTCCTCAGAGGAACTTAGGAATATTTTTCTATAGAAAAACAGTCCTCAGAGGAACTGAGGAATATTTTTCTATAGAAAAACAGTCCTCAGTGGAACTGTGGAATATTTTTTCTATAGAAAAACAGTCCTCAGAGGGACTGAAGAATATTTTTTTTATAGAAAAAGAGTCCTCAGAGGAACTGAGGAATATTTTTCTATAGAAAAACAGTCCTCAGATGAACTGAGGAATATTTTTCTATAGAAAAACAGTCCTCAGAGGAGCTGAGGAATATTTTTCTATAGAAAAACAGGCCTCAGAGGAACTGAGGAATATTTTTCTATAGAAAAACAGTCCTCTGAAGAACTGAGGAATATTTTTCTATAGAAAAACCGTCCTCAGGGGAACTGAGGAATATTTATACCCTACACCACAATGTAGTAAGGGGTATTGTGTGTTAGTGCATTTGTATGTAACATATAAAAGGAAGCGAGATAGACCCATAGTTCCTTCTAGGGATATATATAGAATCACTTTCTGAGTCGATTTATGCATGTCCGTCCGTCCGTCCGTTCGCAACATACAGGTCGCATTTGTTGACCGATTTCGCTGAAAATTGAAGAATACCATTTTTTTTAGCCGTCGGAAGAGCAAATTCGAAGATGGGATATATCGGTCCACGTTTTGGTATAGCCCCCATATAACGGTACCCCCCGATTTACGGTATTTTGACGTTTTCAGCTACATTTTCAGACCGATTTGGCTATAATTTGACATTTAGGGTTCTTAAGTATCAATAAACTTATATAACAAAAGCTGTGGACATAGGTCCACCTTTTGGTATAGCCCCCATATAACGGTACCCCCCCAATTTACGGTATTTTGACGTTTTTAACTACATTTTCAGACCGATGTAGCTATAATTTAACATTTAGAGTTCTTAAGTGTCAATAAACATATATAACAAAACATGTGGACATAGGTCCACGCTTTGGTATAGCCCCCATATAACGGTACCCCCCGATTTGCGGTATTTTGACGTTTTTAGCTACATTTTCAGACCGATTTAGCTATAACTTGACATTTAGGGTTCTTAAGTATCAATAAACTTATATAACAAAAGCTGTGGACATAGGTCCACGTTTTGGTATAGCCCCCATATAACGGTACCCCCCAATTTACGGTATTTTGACGTTTTTAACTACATTTTCAGACCGATGTAGCTATAATTTAACATTTAGGGTTCTTAAGTGTCAATAAACTTATATAACAAAAGTTGTGGACATAGGTCCTCGTTTTGGTATAGCCCCCATATAACGGTGCCCCCCGAGTTACGGTGTTTTGATGTTTTTAGCTACATTTTCAGACCGATATAGCTATAATTTGACATTTAGGGTTCTTAAGTGCCAATAAACTTATATAACAAAAGTTGTGGACATAGGTCCACGTTTTGGTATAGCCCCCATATAACGGTACCTTCCGATTTGCGGTATTTTGACGTTTTTAGCTACATTTTCAGACCGATGTAGCTAAAATTTGACATTTAGGGTGGACATATGTAGGTCCACGTTTTGGTATAGCTCCCATATAACGGTACCCTCCGATTTGCGGTATTTTGACGTTTTAGCTACATTTTCAGACCGATGTAGCTATAACTAAACATTTAGGGTTCTTAAGTGTCAATTAACTTATATAACAAAAGTTGTGGACATAGGTCCACGTTTTGGTATAGCTCCCATATAACGGTACCCTCCGATTTGCGGTATTTTGACGTTTTTAGCTACATTTTCAGACCGATGTAGCTATAACTAAACATTTAGGGTTCTTAAGTGTCAATAAACTTATATAACAAAAGTTGTGGACATAGGTCCCCGTTTTGGTATAGCCCCCATATAACGGTACCCTCCTATTTGCGGTATTTTGACAGTTTTAGCTACATTTTCAGACCGATTTAGCTATATTTTCACACTTAGGGTTCTTAAGTGTCAATAAACTTATACAACAAAACTTGTGGACATAGGTCCACGTTTTGGTATAGCCCCCATATAACGGTTTTGACGTTTGTAGCTACATTTTCAGACCGATGTAGCTATAATTTGACATTTAAAGTTTTTAAATGTCAATAAACTTATATGACAAAACTGGTGGACATAGGTCCACGTTTTGGTATAGCCCCCATATAACGGTTCATTTAAGTTCATATTTTCGTATAGCCCAGATACCTCCGAACTATCTGTTAATGACATTTGAAGTTCCCACGTTATGTACCGATTTTCGATATTTTGAAGATTCTAGCAAAATTTTTTAACCGAATTAGGAGTTATTTGACATTAAAGGCTCCCATCAAAAACTGTCAACATAGGCCCATGTTTTATTATAACCCCTATATAACAGTACCTCCCATAAACATTATCTGACATTTTAACGTACCCACTTAAAGTTGGGGACAGGAATGAAAAGTAATTATTCCATTTTAGTTCAGAATATTTTATGGTGGAGGGTATGAAAAGTTCGGCCCGGCCGAACTTAATGCTTTTTTACTTGTTTTCTATAGAAAACCCGTCCTCAGAGGAACTGAGGAATATTTTTCTATAGAAAAACAGTCCTCAGATGGCCTGAGAAATATTTTTTATAGACGAAGGGGAACTGAAAATGAAAACTTACAATAATACCTGAGTATAACTAAAACTACCTGAACGGATAATTGTACGCTATATATACGTCACCTGTTAGTTTTAGTTATTTTCCTCCTATAAAACGAAGTGATTTGTTTCCATTCATAATTGGAAAGCCCTAAAGGAAAACGATAATGGAAACCAAGCACAAGACCATCATAGACAGATATGTAGTTGGTCAGAGCGACGTAACCAAGAGCACTTTGAAATAACATATGCTCCGACCAATAGCTCTTACCACAATAACGATAATGATGATGATGGTGGCTGCAAAGAATACCTTTTGAACATTGACACCGGACCACGCAGTAATCGATAAAAGTCATAAAACACTTTGTGTCCAATCTACGTCAAATATGTTTTTCTTCCTCTTTCATTTCCGCTTTTTACAAATATTATCCTTGTAAAACTCTCACTTTCTCACACACATATACACACACTTATGAATGAATGTTTGTGCTAAATGGTATAAATTTTTATTGTATGCTGGTTTATGTGTACACACATATCTATGTGACGACATTATCTTCAACTGTTACAACAAATATACACTCAATTTATCCGACAATTATGGCGCCAATATTATAAATATAGAAAACAAAAGTGCTTGAATATTTACAAGCAGTATTCGGCATAGGATATGGTGGCGTATATGTATTGGCTATATGTATACGCTCCCCATAAAATATTTGAAGCAATTTAGATAGACCACAGGTCTTCACATAGATGATCTGAGGAGCTCATTGAGCAGACCTCAAGTCTTTATATGGAGAATGAAGTCTTCTATTGCCTTATAGAGGATTACAGGTATTCATAGTGAAAACCTAAACTCTTCTATATTGTAGATCTCCAGTCTTTAGTTCCTCACAGGAAAGACCACAGGTATCCATAGGGAAGATTGCAGGTTTTCATTCATATGAGAAGATCAGAGATCTTAAGAGAGAAGACAAAAGAAGTTATATGGAAGACCTACGAAAAAAGCGCGTCTTTATATTGAAACGCCGATGTTACCACACTGAATACTACACGTCATCATATGTAGAACCTCAAGTCTTTATGTAGAATGTCCGGTTTTTCATACGAAATACCAGATATCATAATAGGTAAGTAATCTCCTTAAAATTTTCGATACAGAACATCTCAAGTCTTCTTGTGGAGGTTCATTATTATTTCTGTAGTAAAAACGCATTTGAATTCAATGGCTGTTGGGAGCGTATATGTGCCCACAACACTTTGACACCCCCTAAGCCTTTTGTTGTTTTGTAGTTTTCGCTCAATATTTACCTAATTTTAATTCTAAGATGTCATAATTTTGATAATAACACTGTCTGCCATACACTGTACATTCTCGTTTATAAATATTTGTGGTTTTATCAAACTTATGTCTGTCTATTTTTCTGACTGACTGCATGTCTGCGTTGGTGGGTTATATGTAACACATAATCTTTTGTAGACAGACAGTTTTCATGTTTGTGTTGTCAAGTAAACGTATATAAGTCATAGTTTCATAGTTAAGCTGGCAAACACACACACATATGTAGGATCATTGAGGTATCATCAAATATGATCCCATGTCCATGTTTGTTGTGGTGCGTTTGAAATTTTTGGTTGACTGGCAGCCGCTGCTTGTTTGCTTTTTATAACATTTGCTACTTGATAGCATATCCACAGCAACAACAAAGCCATAGAACATAACAATGATGTTTGATATGATAATCACCTTCCTCACTCTCTGGCTCATAGAAGAATATTTTCGTTGATTTTTTTGCTTGATGTTGATTCATAGTTTTTGTAATTATGCAAGGAATGTGTGGCATGCATGATAAAGAAGACACAAGAACCAATTGTTATTGTTAATTTTTGTAGGGGGTTTTATCAAAGCGTATAGAGAAGAATACACTCACAGGCGTCATTGCAATTGAAATGAATTTTATTAAACCCTCAAATAGAACGCAGACAATAAACATTATTATTGCTTATGGGAATATGATTTCCAAAGAAAGGTTAATCAAATTCCAAAAAATAAAGGGGTAGGGGGCGAACAGTGCGCAGAAAATCCCTGATTACGATCATGATGGATGGCATGAAAGTGTGAAATGTGGTATTATAACAGAATTTTTAATAAATTTGTATCAATTTAAGAGGGCTTGGGTCATAGAGGCGTATGACTAGTGACATAATGTATCCGACACAAGCATTTCGAGAATGAAGGAAGACCGTGGTCCTTCTATCCTCGGTTTAGAGACCCTCTAACAGTCAATAAACCAAACTTTGTAGCATAGGGTGTGTACGCAGCGACATAAATCATACAAGCTCTGTTATAAAAACCATTTAAACCCACATTTTAGCTACATTTTATAATTTATTTCCCCTGTAAACAAAATCAGTATCAAAAAAAATCTGGTAAATCTCTATCAACAACTCTTCCACAACATTTCTATTTAATATTTCAATAGATACTTTTGTTGAAATAATTTATAAGCCCATGTTTCCGTTTTTCGGATTTTATATAAATTTTTGTGTATGATGACGACACCCAAATTTTAATTTTGTTGCCCAATAGTATTTCCATAAATTTACATTTTCGATGCTCTTTTTCACCCTCTCCCCATGTGTTAAATATTTTGATGCCGGAAGTAATTGAATAGCAATTAATATAGCCTTGGCTCAATAAATAATTTAATGATTGACTTTGGCATTTTTATGCAAATTCAAATGATGCCTACAAGTAGGCAACATTTGAATTTAAATACATAGATGATTGAGAGAGGTAGCGGCAGGGTGTGAATTTAGGAATAAAGGGGAAACTAAAATGCCTCAAAAGCAAATTGAAAACACTGTGCAACAAAATGGAGCTCAAAGTCTGGGGGGTGGAAAATTCCTTTTGGGGATGAAAGCTCTTGGTGAGTATATACAGAACCCAGAAGGACAGAGCCGCCGTGAGTCGAACTTTTGAGATATGGCGTGATGAATATTTTGCTGGAGACCCTACAAACCCTCAGATATTAGCGTTATATCTTTGTCCGCTGTTGTTTTAGCTTATTTTTGAGATCACATTTCTTCAGCCAAATCAAATGAGGATTATTTTCGTAGAGCATTTTTGACCTTCTATCTCGCATCCTTCAATGTCGTTTTCGTCCTTTATTGTAAAAGCCGATATAAAAGTACCACAAGATGACGTTTTTCAGCTTCGAAATGTTCTGCAAAAATGTCGGACAGAAAATTTTAGGTACGGCTCTCATTGACAACAAATCGATTTTGTCGCGTTTTCGTGGTCGTTTT